>NC_134687.1:500317053-500617053 GCF_050947455.1 Rhinoderma darwinii
GGTGACCAAACAGCAGTGAAAATAAAAAGGCCCAAATGTCAAAGAATGACACTTTTAATACTGAAAGTGAAACATTTAAAATCAAGTTAAAGTGGGGTATGTTCAGAAATGTCAGAGACGGTAATGAGCAGCAGAGGCAGGCCGGGGCAGAGTTCCAGGGCCAGGGGTGTCACGGCAGGCAGCGTAGGCCGGGGAAGAGTTCCAGGGCGGTGGGGAGAGGACTAGGCCTCAATCCAAGGACATCATTTGGTGACTAAACAGCAGTGACAATAAAAAGGCCCAAATGTCAAAGAATGACACTTTTAATACTGAAAGTGAAACATTTAAAATCAAGTTAAAGTGGGGTATGTTCCAGAAATGTCAGAGACGGTAATGAGCAGCAGAGGCAGGCCGGGGCAGAGTTCCAGGGCCAGGGGTGTGACGGCAGGCAGCGTAGGCCGGGGCAGAGTTCCAGGGCGGTGGGGAGAGGACTAGGCCTCAATCCAAGGAGATCCATTTGGTGACTAAACAGCAGTGACAATAAAAAGGCCCAAATGCCAAAGAATGACATTTCTGCTACTGAAAGTGAAACATTTAAAATCAAGTTACAGTGGGGTATGTTCACAAATGTCAGAGGCGGTAGTGAACAGCAGAGGTAGGCCGGGGCAGAGTTCCAGGGCCAGGGGTGTGACGGCAGGCAGCGTAGGCCGGGGCAGAGTTCCAGGGCGGTGGGGAGAGGACTAGGCCTCAATCCAAGGAGATCCATTTGGTGACCAAGCAGCAGTGAAAATAAAAAGGCCCAAATGTCAAAGAATGACATTTCTGATACTGAAAGTGAAACATTTGAAAGTGAACCATTTAAAATCTAGTTAAAGTGGGGTATGTTCAAACAATGTCAGAGGCGGTGGTGAGCAGCAGAGGCAGGCCGGGACACAGTTCCAGGGCCAGGGGTGTGACGGCAGGCAGCGTAGGCCGGGGCAGAGTTCCAGGGCGGTGGGGAGAGGACTAGGCCTCAATCCAAGGAGATCCATTTGGTGACCAAACAGCAGTGCAAATAAAAAGGCCCAAATGTCAAAGAATGACATTTCTGATACTGAAAGTGAACCATTTAAAATCAAGTTAAAGTGGGGTATGTTCACAAATGTCAGAGGCGGTGGTGAGCAGCAGAGGCAGGCCGGGGCAGAGTTCCAGGGCCAGGGGTGTGACGGCAGGCAGCGTAGGCCGGGGCAGAGTTCCAGGGCGGTGGGGAGAGGACTAGGCCTCAATCCAAGGAGATCCATTTGGTGACCAAGCAGCAGTGGGAAAATAAAAAGGCCCAAATGTCAAAGAATGACATTTCTGCTACTGAAAGTGAAACATTTGAAAGTGAACCATTTAAAAGCAAGTTAAAGTGGGGTATGTTCAAAAATGTCAGAGGTGGTGGTGAGCAGCAGAGGCAGGCCGGGGCAGAGTTCCAGGGCTAGGAGTGTGACGGCAGGCAGCGTAGGCCGGGGCAGAGTTCCAGGGCGGTGGGGAGAGGACTAGGCCTCAATCCAAGGAGATCCATTTGGTGACCAAGCAGCAGTGAAAATAAAAAGGCCCAAATGTCAAAGAATGACATTTCTGATACTGAAAGTGAAACATTTGAAAGTGAACCATTTAAAATCAAGTTAAAGTGGGGTATGTTCAAAAATGTCAGAGGCGGTGGTGAGCAGCAGAGGCAGGCCGGGACACAGTTCCAGGGCCAGGGGTGTGACGGCAGGCAGCGTAGGCCGGGGCAGAGTTCCAGGGCGGTGGGGAGAGGACTAGGCCTCAATCCAAGGAGATCCATTTGGTGACCAAACAGCAGTGCAAATAAAAAGGCCCAAATGTCAAAGAATGACATTTCTGATACTGAAAGTGAACCATTTAAAATCAAGTTAAAGTGGGGTATGTTCACAAATGTCAGAGGCGGTGGTGAACAGCAGGGGCAGGCCGGGACAGAGTTCCAGGGCCAGAGTGTGACGGCAGGCAGTGTAGGCCGGGGCAGAGTTCCAGGGCGGTGGGTGAGAGGACTAGGCCTCAATCCAAGGAGATCCATTTGGTGACCAAACAGCAGTGAAAATAAAAAGGCCCAAGTGTCAAAGAATGACATTTCTGCTACTGAAAGTGAAACATTTGAAAGTGAACCATTTAAAATCAAGTTAAAGTGGGGTATGTTTAAAAATGTCAGAGGCGGTGGTGAACAGCAAAGGCAGGCCGGGGCAGAGTTCCAGGGCCAGAGTGTGACGGCAGGCAGTGTAGGCCGGGGCAGAGTTCCAGGGCGGTGGGTGAGAGGACTAGGCCTCAATCCAAGGAGATCCATTTGGTGACCAAACAGCAGTGAAAATAAAAAGGCCCAAGTGTCAAAGAATGACATTTCTGCTACTGAAAGTGAAACATTTGAAAGTGAACCATTTAAAATCAAGTTAAAGTGGGGTATGTTCAAAAATGTCAGAGGCGGTGGTGAACAGCAAAGGCAGGCCGGGGCAGAGTTCCAGGGCCAGGGGTGTGACGGCAGGCAGCGTAGGCCGGGGCAGAGTTCCAGGGCGGTGGGGAGAGGACTAGGCCTCAATCTAAGGAGATCCATTTGGTGACCAAGCAGCAGTGAAAATAAAAAGGCCCAAATGTCAGAGAATGACACTTTTAATACTGAAAGTGAACCATTTAAAATCAAGTTAAAGTGGGGTATGTTCACAAATGTCAGAGGCGGTGGTGAACAGCAAAGGCAGGCCGGGGCAGAGTTCCAGGGCCAGGGGTGTGACGGCAGGCAGCGTAGGCCGGGGCAGAGTTCCAGGGCGGTGGGGAGAAGACTAGGCCTCAATCTAAGGAGATCCATTTGGTGACCAAGCAGCAGTGAAAATAAAAAGGCCCAAATGTCAGAGAATGACACTTTTAATACTGAAAGTGAACCATTTGAAAGTGACACATTTAAAATCAAGTTAAAGTGGGGTATGTTCACAAATGTCAGAGGTGGTGGTGAACAGCAGGGGCAGGCTGGGGCAGAGTTCCAGGGCCAGGAGTGTGACGGCAGGCAGCGTAGGCCGGGGCAGAGTTCCAGGGCCAGAGTGTGACGGCAGGCAGCGTAGGCCGGGGCAGAGTTCCAGGGCGGTGGGGAGAGGACTAGGCCTCAATCTAAGGAGATCCATTTGGTGACCAAACAGCAGTGAAAATAAAAAGGCCCAAATGTCAAAGAATGACACTTTTAATACTGAAAGTGACACATTTAAAATCACGTTAAAGTGGGGTATGTTCACAAATGTCAGAGTCGGTGGTGAACAGCAAAGGCAGGCCGGGGCAGAGTTCCAGGGCCAGAGTGTGACGGCAGCACAGGCCGGGGCAGAGCTCCAGGGCCAGGGTGTGACGGCAGGCAGCGTAGGCCGGGGCAGAGTTCCAGGGCGGTGGGGAGAGGACTAGGCCTCGAGATAAGGAGATCCATTTGGTGACCAAGCAGCAGTGAAAATAAAAAGGCCCAAATGTCAAAGAATGACATTTCTGCTACTGAAAGTGAAACATTTGAAAGGGAAACATTTAAAATCTAGTTAAAGTGGGGTATGTTCAAACAATGTCAGAGGCGGTAATGAGCAGCAGATGCAGGCCGGGGCAGAGTTCCAGGTGCCTGGAGTGTGAAGGCAGCACAGGCCGGGGCAGAGTTCCAGGGCCAGAGTGTGACGGCAGGCAGCGTAGGCCGGGGCAGAGTTCCAGGGTGGTGGGGAGAGGACTAGGCCTCAATTTAAGGAGATCCATTTGTTGACCAAGCAGCAGTGCAAATAAAAAGGCCCAAATGTCAAAGAATGACATTTCTGATACTGAAAGCGAAACATTTGAAAGTGAACCATTTAAAATCAAGTTAAAGTGGGGTATGTTCAAACATGTCAGAGGCGGTGGTGAACAGCAAGGGCAGGCCGGGGCAGAGTTCCAGGGCCAGGGGTGTGACGGCAGGCAGCGTAGGCCGGGACAGAGTTCCAGGGCGGTGGGGAGAGGACTAGGCCTCAATCCAAGGAGATCCATTTGGTGACCAAGCAGCAGTGAAAATAAAAAGGCCCAAATGTCAAAGAATGCCATTTCTGCAACTGAAAGTGAAACATTTGAAAGTGAAACATTTAAAATCAAGTTAAAGTGGGGTATGTTCAAAAATGTCAGAGGCGGTAGTGAACAGCAGAGGTAGGCCGGGGCAGAGTTCCAGGGCCAGGGGTGTCACGGCAGGCAGCGTAGGCCGGGGAAGAGTTCCAGGGCGGTGGGGAGAGGACTAGGCCTCAATCCAAGGGGATCCATTTGGTGACCAAGCAGCAGTGAAAATGAAAAGGCCCAAATGTCAAAGAATGCCATTTCTGCAACTGAAAGTGAAACATTTGAAAGTGACACATTTAAAATCAAGTTAAAGTGGGGTATGTTCAAAAATGTCAGAGGCGGTAGTGAACAGCAGAGGTAGGCCGGGGCAGAGTTCCAGGGCCAGGGGTGTCACGGCAGGCAGCGTAGGCCGGGGAAGAGTTCCAGGGCGGTGGGGAGAGGACTAGGCCTCAATCCAAGGGGATCCATTTGGTGACCAAGCAGCAGTGAAAATGAAAAGGCCCAAATGTCAAAGAATGCCATTTCTGCAACTGAAAGTGAAACATTTGAAAGTGACACATTTAAAATCAAGTTAAAGTGGGGTATGTTCAAAAATGTCAGAGGCGGTAGTGAACAGCAGAGGTAGGCCGGGGCAGAGTTCCAGGGCCAGGGGTGTCACGGCAGGCAGCGTAGGCCGGGGAAGAGTTCCAGGGCGGTGGGGAGAGGACTAGGCCTCAATCCAAGGGGATCCATTTGGTGACCAAGCAGCAGTGAAAATGAAAAGGCCCAAATGTCAAAGAATGCCATTTCTGCAACTGAAAGTGAAACATTTGAAAGTGACACATTTAAAATCAAGTTAACAGGTTCCCGACCGCTGGCCGTAAATATACGGCCAGCGGCCAGGGTCTCTAAAGTCCGGCGTATAGTATATATACGGCCGCACTTCAGAGACTGTGCACGCGCGATCGCGTGCACACAGCTCTATGCCCTGGCTGTTGCTAACAGCCATGGGCACTGGGCAGAATGTCAGGGGTCAATCTTTTGGCCCCTGAACATGTGATCGCTGTGACAACCAATCACAGCGATCACATGCATTTCTGCATAGAAAACAGTGTGCACGCGATCGCGTGCACACAGCCCTGTGCCCTCGCTGTTACCAACAGCTCTGGGCACTGGGCAGAGTATCAGGGACCAATCTGATGGTCCCTGATCATGTGGTCGCTGTGAAAACCTATCACAGCGACCACATTTGTTTTATTTTGACTTTTCTGGCAGTAAATCTCCTGCCTCTTTTCTTCTCCTCAAACATTGTTTCAGTTTGAGGAGAAGAAGAGACTCGGGAGAATTGCTGCCAGAAGAATACAGTGAAAAAAAATACAGTTACACTAAAACATTCTCTGTATAGATAGATTTCTATCTATCTATACAATCTATCTATCCATCTATCTTTTTTTCTATCCATCTACCTTTCTTTCTTTTATTCTATTAGAATAGGCAGGTAGGGAGTATATAATTATATATATATCCACATATATATAATATATATAGCAATAGCGGTTTATTTTTTTGTTAGCGGTAGTGTAGATATATATAGCAGTTAGTTTGTGTGTTTTATAAAAAAAAAAAAAAAAAAAAAAAATTTGTTTAGTTAGTGTTAGTGTTAGTTACGTTATGGCGAGGAAGTTGTTTAGCGCCGAGGAGGCATACGCCATGCTGTGGTCTGAGTCGGAGACCGCATCAGAGATGGCGTCCGAGATGGAACCTGTTTTAGGTAGTGACGATGACAGCGTCACTTCAGGTTCATCTTCAGGGGACGTTGTCCCTGATGCAGTCGAAACTGCAGAACATGAAAGTGCAGGGCCAAGTAGCGCTGTAGCACGGGACAGCCTGGTCCCTCCAGTCCAGGCTCTTGTATGGGCACCTGCCCCATCTTTTGGGCCTAGAATCCACGGATTTACGGCCACTCCTGGCATAACCGTGGACAATACAAATTTTGTCCAAATGGATTACTTCCATTTATTTATAACGGACGACATCCTAAATCAGATTGTCCACGAAACAAATTTATATGCCACGCAATATATAAGGCAGAAACCTTCATCCACCCATGCCAGAGATTGGACGCCCACCAATTTGCAGGAATTAAAAAATTTTTTGGGGCTCACCCTAAATATGGGTATTGTCAAAAAGCCCTCCATTAGGTCTTACTGGTCAACAAGACCCGCCCAAGCCACCCCAGTATATTCTGCAGTAATGCCCAGGTCTCGTTATGAGACAATAATGAGGTTCCTCCACTTCAATGACAACGCACAGGCCCCCCCAAGTACCGATGCAAACCGGGATCGGTTGTTCAAAATAAGACCGCTAATAAATTCCCTGAATAATTTATTTCTGCAACTCTACACCCCTGAGCAGAATGTAAGTGTGGACGAATCCCTCCTCAACTTCCATGGCAGACTTAGCTTTCGCCAATATCTACCTTCAAAAAGGGCAAGATATGGCGTTAAGCTCTACAAATTGTGTGAAAGCGGGTCAGGATATACCACCGCCTTCAGGATTTATGAAGGGCGGGACCGCACAATAAATGTTCCTGGATGCCCCCCTGATCTTTCCACCAGCAGTAAGATCGTGTGGGAGATAATGCAGCCTCTGCTTCACAAGGGGTACCACCTGTACTGTGATAATTTTTATTCCAGTGTGCCCCTGTTTAGGCATTTGCATGCTGCAAGGACTGGGGCATGTGGTACCATGCGCAAAAACAGAATTGGTTTTCCACAGCAATTAGTGGGGAAGCGCATGGTAAAGGGGGACTCCTGTGCTTATGCATCTGAGGAATTGCTGGCGGTCAAGTTCAGGGATCGCAAAGATGTGTATGTGCTAAGCACGATTCATACCGCAGGAACAGTGGCAGTGAGGGAAAGAGGGGCAACATCGGACAAGCACAAACCAGTGAGCGTGTCCGAATATAACAAGTACATGGGGGGGGTGGATTTAAGCGACCAGGTTTTACAGCCCTATTTAGTAAAACGCAAAACTAAAACCTGGTACAAAAAGGTGGCCATTTATTTGTTACAGGTGGCCATCCACAACTCATTTGTGCTCTATAAAAAAAACAGAGGCAGAGACACATACCTGGATTTCCAGGAGAAAATTATTGAAGGCCTCATTTTTGATGTTCAGGACACCCGAGAATGCCCCCAGTCTGAGGATGTCACGCGACTGACTGAAAGACACTTCGTCAGTCGGATTCCCCCAACAGCAACCAGAAGCAACCCCCAGAAAAAGTGCCGCGTCTGCAGAAAAGACGGGCACCGCAAAGATTCCCGATATTTCTGTCCCTCATGTCCCTCGCAACCAGGCCTGTGCATTGAGCCATGTTTTAAAAAATACCACACTGTTCTGAATTATTAGATTTTAGTTAATTTGTTGAAAATATATTTGCCCTACATTACGTTTTTATTTTTCCCCTGATTTTACTCCAAGGGTGAGGGAGGGAATGGGTGGGGGGTGGATGTCATGTTTGATGTTTTCTAAAGTTCATCTGCTGGAGAGCTCCATTTGCATTAACCTGAAATTTCTTATTTTAGAAAACCCCAAAAAATAAATTCCCATTATACCCCTAGATGAATATTTTGGGATTTCTGCTTCGAGAGCAGATATTTTGGAAGTGTTATAGAAACTCTGTTGAGTTTTGTAAAACCAGCTTTGAAAAAAAGCGATTTGTGAAATAATCTTCTTCTATCGTCCGCCCTCCTACATCTCTATGTGATAAATAAGGCCCACATATTTGGTATCCCCATGCACGGGAGAAGTGGCAGAATGTGAACGGAGATTAATTTTGACCGTGGTCTATACCGTGTGTGAAAAATGCTGGTATAAACTGACGCATTTGCTAAAAAATTGCTAATTTTATTTTGATCCATCTTATTCAAGAAACTTTCAGAAGAAAACGGGACTGTCTAAAAATATGATAAACCCCTTGAAGGAAACCTTGTGGGGTCTACTTGTGTGAATGAAGTCATTTATGGGGTGTTTCTAATGTTTCAGCAGCATTAGGCCCCCCAGAAAACAGTATGCTGCTATAAAATCAAGTGCAGAATTCCTGGACCGAAAAGGCCAAAAAGCCTCCTTTTATGCCAAGCCCTGGCACATGCCCGTGAATAAAGCACACATATTTGGTATCCCCATGCACGGGAGAAGTGGAAGAATGTGAAATGCGATGAATTTTGTCCGTGGTCCATTTTGTGTGTGAAAAAGCTAGCATAAACTGGCGCAATTGTTAAAAAAAAAAGGTAATTTTATTTTGTTCCATCTTATTCAAGAAACTTTCAGAAGAAAACTGGACTGTCTAAAAATATGATAAACCCCTTGAAGGAAACCTTGTGGGGTCTACTTGTGTGAATTAAGTCATTTATGGGGTGATTCTAATGTTTCAGCAGCATTACACCCCCCAGAAAACAGTATGCTGCTATAAAATCAAATGCAAAATTCCTGGACCAAAAAGCCTCCTTTTATGCCAAGCCCTGGCACATGCCCGCACAGCGAATAAGGCACACATATTTGGTATCCCCATGCACGGGAGAAGTGGAAGAACGTGAAAGGAGATGAATTTTGGCCGTGGTCTATACCGTGTGTGAAAAATACTAGCCTAAACTGACGCATTTGCTAAAAAAGTGCTGATTTTATTTTGTTCCATCTTATTCAAGAAACTTTCAGAAGAAAACTGGACTTGCTAAAAATATGATAAACCCCTTGAAGGAAACCTTGTGGGGTCTACTTGTGTGAATGAAGTCATTTATGGGGTGATTCTAATGTTTCAGCAGCATTAGGCCCCCCAGAAAACAGTATGCGGCTCTAAAATCAAATGCAAAATTCCTGGACCGAAAAGGCCAAAAAGCCTCCTTTTATGCCAAGCCCTGGCACATGCCCGCACAGTGAATAAGGCACACATATTTGGTATCCCCATGCACGGGAGAAGTGGAAGAACGTGAAAGGAGATGAATTTTGTCCGTGGTCTATACCGTGTGTGAAAAATACTAGCCTAAACTGACGCATTTGCTAAAAAAGTGCTGATTTTATTTTGTTCCATCTTATTCAAGAAACTTTCAGAAGATAACTGGACTTGCTAAAAATATGATAAACCCCTTGAAGGAAACCTTGTGGGGTCTACTTGTGTGAATGAAGTCATTTATGGGGTGTTTCTAATGTTTCAGCAGCATTAGGCCCCCCAGAAAACAGTATGCGGCTCTAAAATCAAATGCAAAATTCCTGGACCGAAAATGCCAAAAAGCCTCCTTTTATGCCAAGCCCTGGCACATGCCCGCACAGCGAATAAGGCACACATATTTGGTATCCCCATGCACGGGAGAAGTGGAAGAACGTGAAAGGAGATGAATTTTGGCCGTGGTCTATACCGTGTGTGAAAAATACTAGCCTAAACTGACGCATTTGCTAAAAAAGTGCTGATTTTATTTTGTTCCATCTTATTCAAGAAACTTTCAGAAGAAAACTGGACTTGCTAAAAATATGATAAACCCCTTGAAGGAAACCTTGTGGGGTCTACTTGTGCGAATGAAGTCATTTATGGGGTGATTCTAATGTTTCAGCAGCATTACACCCCCCAGAAAACAGTATGCGGCTATAAAATCAAATGCAAAATTCCTGGACCGAAAAGGCCAAAAAGCCTCCTTTTATGCCAAGCCCTGGCACATGCCCGCACAGTGAATAAGGCTCACATATTTGGTATCCCCATGCACGGGAGAAGTGGAAGAATGTGAAAGGAGATGAATTTTGTCCGTGGTCTATACCGTGTGTGAAAAATACTAGCCTAAACTGACGCATTTGCTAAAAAAGTGCTGATTTTATTTTGTTCCATCTTATTCAAGAAACTTTCAGAAGATAACTGGACTTGCTAAAAATATGATAAACCCCTTGAAGGAAACCTTGTGGGGTCTACTTGTGTGAATGAAGTCATTTATGGGGTGTTTCTAATGTTTCAGCAGCATTAGGCCCCCCAGAAAACAGTATGCGGCTCTAAAATCAAATGCAAAATTCCTGGACCGAAAATGCCAAAAAGCCTCCTTTTATGCCAAGCCCTGGCACATGCCCGCACAGCGAATAAGGCACACATATTTGGTATCCCCATGCACGGGAGAAGTGGAAGAACGTGAAAGGAGATGAATTTTGGCCGTGGTCTATACCGTGTGTGAAAAATACTAGCCTAAACTGACGCATTTGCTAAAAAAGTGCTGATTTTATTTTGTTCCATCTTATTCAAGAAACTTTCAGAAGAAAACTGGACTTGCTAAAAATATGATAAACCCCTTGAAGGAAACCTTGTGGGGTCTACTTGTGCGAATGAAGTCATTTATGGGGTGATTCTAATGTTTCAGCAGCATTACACCCCCCAGAAAACAGTATGCGGCTATAAAATCAAATGCAAAATTCCTGGACCGAAAAGGCCAAAAAGCCTCCTTTTATGCCAAGCCCTGGCACATGCCCGCACAGTGAATAAGGCTCACATATTTGGTATCCCCATGCACGGGAGAAGTGGAAGAATGTGAAAGGAGATTAATTTTGGCCGTGGTTCATACCGTGTGTGAAAAATGCTAGCATAAACCGACGCAATTGTTAAATTCTTGCATTTTTTTCCAATTTTGCCCACTTTAGTGAAAAAAAAAAAAATGATATATACTGACAAATGCCACTAAAACAAAGCCCTATCTGTCCTTTAAAAAGAGTGTAAAATTCAAAGATGAACTTTATTCACCTGCTGAGTTATAGTCATGTAAAGAAGCGCATAGCAAAATTGTGAAATTTGCTCTGGTCATTTAGCTGTAAAACAGCCTAGTCCTTAACCGGTTAAAGCCAGTTAATCTCTATGTTATGTGGGGAACATCTAAGACATGAGCTTCAATTGCAAGTTGGCCTAAGTATTTTTTAATACATTGCTGGCTAATTACTCAATAATTTCATTATGTAAGCCAAGTTTTACAGAACTAATAATGAATCAGATTATGTGAGGTTTAAGACCCCTTGTTGAAAGATCTTGTGGCTTTCAACCAGTTCACAGCATGGAAGGTGTGGTTGCTGTTCGAATGAAATTTTTTTGATCTTTGAACATGTTCTAATCTGTCTACTTCTAATTGTTTATACTTACAGCTAAAGCACATTTTTTAGCAGTTGGAATAAGTCACTTGCTGCTCATAGCTACATGCTGCTGTGTATTATAAACACAGTGACCACTGTTATAAGATCTCACCTGAAATAATAGCGCACTCAGAGAAGGAATTACAACCTGTACAAAGACGAAGAATAATGCAAATGTAACCCTAAGGCTATGTTCACACGAAGTCGCAAGTCGCAAAACTCGGCAAAAACGGCCCGAGAACGCCTCCCATTGATTTCAATGGGAGGCGTCGGCGTCTTTTTCCCGCGAGCAGTAAAACTGCCTCGCGGGAAAAAAAAGCGACATGCCCTATCTTCGGGTGCTTCCGCCTCTGACCTCCCAATGACTTCAATGGGAGGCAGAGAAAGCGTATTTTGCGCTGTTTTATGCCCGCGGTGCTCAATGGCCGCGGGCGAAAAACGGCGCAAAAATCGCCGCGAAAATCGGCGTGCAGGGAGAGGAAAATCTGCCTCAAAGTTCCAAACGGAATTTTGAGGCAGATATTCCTCCCCCAAAATACTCCGTGTGAACATAGCCTAAGATTGGGTTCACAAAGGGAGACAGTGATGGGTTGGTGGGTAGGTGCACTGTTATAGCACCTAAAGAAGTGCACCAACGCGGCAAATTTGTATATCTCTTTTATTTGTTGCGTGTGGTTTTTCTATTTTTTTATGGAAACAGTTTCAGGGAACACATATTGTTTGCGAACCCCACTAAACCTTTTATACCTAAAAACCTAAAATATTTTCATGAGCCTCTTGAGACTTCATGTCTCCATATAAACCATTAAGCCATAACATTAAAACCACCTGCCTAATATTAAGTAGGTCCCCCTCGTGCCGCAGAAAGAGTTTTCACCCATCCGGGCATGGACTCCACAAGACCTCTGAAGGTGTCCTGTGGTATCTAGCACCAAGATGTTAGAAGCTGTGAGATCGGACTTCTTTTTCCAGCATATCCCACAAATGGTCTATCAGATTGAGATTTGGGCAATTTGGAGGGTAAGTCAACGCCTTGAACTCCTTGTCATGTTCCTCAGACCATTCCTGAACATCTTCTGCAGTGTGCAGGGCGCATTATCCTGCTGAAAGAGGACGCAGCCATTAGGGAATATTGTTGCCATGATGGGATGTACTTGATCTGTAACAATGTATTGGTTGGTGGTTTAAAAGTAATATCCACTTAAATGCCAGGACTAAAGATTTCCCAGCAGAACTCGGCCCAAAGCATCATACCGACTTGCCTTCCTCCCCCAGTGCATCCTTGTGCTATATCTTAGGCTGTGTTCACATTAGCGTTGCCATTCCGTTAAGGGGTTCCGTCTGAGGTTTCCGTCGGGTTAACCCCTCAACGGAAAGGCAAACTGAAACCTCAGCTTCTGTTTCCCTCACCATTGATCTCAACCTCTGATTGAAACCCTCAGTGGAAGGGCAACGCTGATGTGAACAGGCCCGAACCCAGGTAAGCGTCGCACACAGACCTGGTCATCCGCATGATGTAAAAGAAAATGTTATTTACCAGACCAGGCCACCAGCTTCCATTGCCCCATTGTCCAGTTCTGATGCTCCCATGCCCATTGAAAATGCTTTCAGCAGGGGACAGAGGTCGACATGGAAACTCTCACTATTCTGCGGCTACGCAGCCCCAAACACTAAAAGTATTAACTTTTTTCAGCAATTTGTGGTAAAGTAGTTCTTCAGTGGAATCAGACCACAAGGGATAAACTTTTCTCCCTATGCACATCAGTCAGCCTTGGGCACCCATAACCCTATCGTCGGTTCACCAGTTGTCCTTCCTTGGACCACATTTGGTATGTACTAACCACTGTATATAGGGAACTGCATACATAAGACTTGCCGTTTTTGGAGATGCTGTGACACAGTCGGCTAACCATCACAATGTGGCCCTTGCCAAAGTCGCTTAGATCCTTACGCTAGCCCATTTTTCCTCGTTCCAACACATCAACTGACTGATGCCTTGCTGCCTAATATATCCCACCCCTTGACAGGTTTCATTGTCATGAGATAATCAATGTTATTCACTTCACCTATCAGTCGTTTTAACTCCTTCCTGGCCGCAGTAATTTTTCATATTTTCATTTATTCCTTCCCACATTCCAAAAGCCATAACTTTTTTTATTTTTCTATTAATATAGCCCTATGTGGGCTTGATTTTTGCGGGATGAGTTGTAGTTTTTCATGGCAATTTTTTATTGTAACATATAATATACTAAGAAATGGGAAAAAAACCTTATTTGTGGTGTAGAAAATGAAGAAAACAGCAATTCCTCCATAGTTTTGTGTGCTATGTTTTTACGGCGTTAACTGTGCAATCAAAAAGACATGCTAACTTTATTCCTCGGGTCAATACAATTACAGTGATATCAAATATATATAGTTTTTTTTATATTTTACTATTTTTACAAGGAAAAAACTAACTGTAAAAAATTATATTTATTTTGTTGCCAAATTCTGAGAGCTATAACTTTTTTGCGGGACGAGCTGTAGTTTTTAATGGTACCATTTTGGGGTACTTGCCAGTCTTTGATCACTTTTTGTATTAATATTTTTGTGGGAGATGGCCAAAAAACTGTGATTCTGGCGGTTTATTTATTTTTTACGCCATTCACTCTGCCTGTTGAATAATGTTATATTGTAATAGTTCAGACTTATTTTTTTTTTTATAGACTTTTTTTTACAATGCTTTAGGGGGGAAATGGGAAAAGTTGTTATTTTTATCTTTAACTGATTTTTTTTTATTAGTCCCCCTAGGTGATTTGAACCAGCGATCATTGGATCCATATACAGCACTATACTAATATTTTGCAGTATATCCTGTTTCTGACATAGGAGCACAAAGATGGCAGACCTGGGGGCCTGCATTAGGCCCCCAGGCTGCCATGCCAACCGCGTGGGTCTGATAGGCTGTTAGAGGGGGTTGCCCACTTATTTCAAATGCTTTATATGTTACTATTGACTGCGGCAACTAAAGAGTTAAACGAGGATACAGTCAACACATGTGTTATATGGAGTGGGCTCAGGCCGTGAGCCCACTTCATACTTCCCCTTCCCGGCTCTGACGTAGGTATACGTAATACGTTGGAACGGTTTTAATGTTACGACTGAACTGTGTATTTTCTCTCTTTTTGCATAAAAGGCAAGTGAGATCATTTATATTATTCACTGATGCTTCTCATAAGTGAACACATAAGGAATAGTGCTTTGGTTAAATCACTTATATTTATCGGGAGGAAAGTCACAGTTTGAGTCAGTATCAAAATTCGGCCCTACCAGCATCCCTTGAATCTCTGTAACTTAAAGGGGTTTTCTAGTCCTTAAACATGTATGGCCTATCCTCAGAATAGGCCATCAATAGCTGATCGGTCGGGGTTCGACTCCTGGAAACCCCGCCGAGCAGCTGTTTTGAAGGAGGTGCGGCATTCGTACGAGTGCTGATTCCCATTCATTTCTACTTGCTCACTGTAAATCGTCGACAATATGAATATGAATGTACCGGCAATTCACAGTATTGCAGCCTTCTCCTATTGAAGTGAATGGGAAAGGGCTGTAATACTGTGAATTGTCGCTTCATCTGTGTCTACGATTCACAGTGAGCAAGTAGAAATGAAGAAATACACCCTCTTCTAAACAGCTGATCGGCGGGGTCCTGGTATTAGGCCCCCGACCGTCAGCTATTGATGGCCTTTCCTGAGGATAGGCCATCAAGTTTTAGGGACTGGAAAAACCTTTTAAACAGGCAGGTAAACTGTAAAGGATCTGCCAGACACAGCTTCTGTGTCGACGCCCGTGGTTAGTCAGTCTGCACCTGCTCCTAAGTCTGATAGAGTGACTCCTTCTTCTACCACTCAGGCTGGGAGGCTGAGGAGTGGGAGAACCTATCACAGCCTGGCCAGAGGGAGCTAGCTCCCGTCCTCTGTCTATTTATACCTTCATTTCCTGCTCCTCCTTTGCCTGTGATTCTGCTTGTTTCCTGGCTCTGCTGCTGCTTGTACTATTTGTCCTCTGCTTCATATTGACCCTGGCTTTACTGACTACTCTCCTGCTCTGCGTTTGGTACCTCGTACACTCCTGGTTTGACTCGGCTCGTTCACTACTCTTGTAGCTCACGGTGTTGCCGTGGGCATCTGCCCCATTTCCCTTAGCTTCTTTGTACCCTTGTCTGTCTGTCTGTCGTGCACATAGTGAGAGTAGGGACCGTCACCCAGTTGTACGCCGTCGCCTAGGACGGGCCGTTGCAAGTAGGCAGGGACTGAGTGGCGGGTAGATTAGGGCTCACCTGTCTGTCTCCCTACCCCGTCTTTACATAATCACAGGCCCATATACCTTTTCTACCCTGGTCCCTGACATAACTATGGACCCCCTTGAGACCCTGGCTCAGCAAATGCAGGGTCTCTCCCTACAGGTCCAAGCCCTGACTCAGAGGAGCAACCAGCATGATGCTACCCTGGTAGTGCCCCCCACCTCACCTCTTGAACCCCACCTCAAGTTGCCTGACCGGTTCTCAGGGGACCGGAAGACTTTTTTCTCCTTTCGGGAGAGTTGTAGGCTCTATTTCCATCTAAAGCCCCACTCCTCAGGTTCTGAGAGCCAGCGAGTGGGTATAATTATGTCCCGGCTCCAGGACGGGCCCCAAGAATGGGCCTTCTCCTTGGCTCCCGACGCCCCTCAACTTTCCTCCATTGACCTTGTTTTTTCTGCTCTCGGGCTCATATATGACGAGACTGACAAGACTGCCTTTGCCGAGAGTCAGCTGGTGACCTTACGTCAGGGTAAGAGACCCGTTGAGGAGTACTGTTCGGACTTTAGGAAGTGGTGTGTAGCTTCTCGGTGGAATGACCCTGCCTTGAGGTGCCAGTTTAGATTGGGTCTGTCGAACGCCCTGAAGGACCTGTTAATTAGCTATCCCTCTTCTGACTCTCTAGATCAGGTTATGGCCTTAGCGGTATGTCTTGACCGACGTCTCAGGGAACGACGACTTGAACGTTTTTGTGCCTTCTTCTCTGGCTCCCCCATGATGGCTCCCGAGGTGGCGGTGCTTCGGTTTTCCACGGAAAACTCGGATGAACCTATGCAACTCGGGGCCTCCGTGTCTCCCCAACAACGTAGAGAGTTCCGCAGGAAAAATGGTCTCTGCTTCTACTGTGGGGATGACAAGCATCAAGTGAACAATTGTCCTAGGCGTAAGAATAAGCAGCCGGAAAACTTCCGCGCCTAAGTGACCATCGGGGAGGTCACTTGGGCGCACAGGTATTTCCCGTAAATATGAAACCTAATAAGATCTTGCTTCCCTTTCAGGTCTCTTTTGGTGGTAGGTCTGCTACAGGCAGTGCCTTTGTAGATTCAGGGTCTTCTGCTAATATTATGTCTGTGGAATTTGCTATGTCTCTAGCTATGCCATTGATTGAATTGCCTAAACCTGTCCCGGTAGTGGGTATCGACTCCACTCCTCTTGCTAATGGTTATTTTACGCAGCATACCCCTGTTTTTGAACTCCTTGTTGGCTCCATGCATTTGGAGCAGTGCTCTGTACTGGTGATGCAGGGATTATCGTCCGATTTGGTTTTAGGCCTACCCTGGTTGCAGATGCATAATCCCACGTTTGACTGGAATACTGGGGATCTTACCAAATGGGGTAATGAATGCATGACGTCATGTTTTTCTGTTAATTTTATTTCTCTCCCTGAGGAGGTGAACACTCTACCTGAGTTTATTCAGGACTTCGCTGATGTTTTTTCTAAAAAGGCCTCCGAAGTGTTACCTCCTCATAGAGAGTACGATTGCTCAATCGATTTGGTACCAGGAGCTAAGCTCCCTAAGGGTAGGATATTTAATCTCTCTTGTCCCGAACGTGAAGCCATGAGAGAGTATATCCAGGAATGCCTGGCCAAGGGTTACATTCGCCCCTCTTCTTCTCCGGTAGGTGCTGGCTTCTTCTTCGTAGGGAAGAAGGATGGTGGTCTTAGGCCGTGCATCGATTACCGAAACTTGAATAAGGTCACTGTAAGGAACCAGTATCCCCTTCCTTTGATTCCTGATCTCTTCAATCAGGTTCAGGGGGCCCAATGGTTCTCTAAGTTTGATCTACGGGGGGCGTATAACCTTATCCGCATCAAAGAGGGGGATGAGTGGAATACTGCGTTTAACACGCCCGAAGGTCATTTCGAATACCTCGTCATGTCCTTTGGGTTGTGTAATGCTCCCGCGGTCTTCCAGAATTTCATAAATAGAATTTAAGAGACTACTTGGGGGTATTTCTTGTAGTGTACCTTGATGACATACTGATTTTTTCCAAGGATTGGTCCTCCCATATTGAGCATGTCAGGAAGATGCTCCAGGCCCTTCGGGAAAACAAATTGTTTGCTAAAACCGAAAAATGTGTGTTTGGGGTGCAAGAGATACCATTTTTGGGTCAAATCCTCACTCCTCATGAATTCCGCATGGACCCTGCCAAGGTTCAGTCTGTGGCTGAATCGGTCCAACCTGCCTCCCTGAAGGCGTTGGAGTGCTTCCTGGGGTTTGCTAATTATTACAGGAGATTTATTGCTAACTTCTCGGTCATCGCTAAGCCTCTTACGGATCTCACTCGCAAAGGTGCTGATCTCCTCCACTGACCTCCTGAGGCGGTCCAGGCTTTTGAGGTCCTTAAGAAGTGCTTTATCTCTGCCCCAGTGCTGATTCAGCCAGACCAAATGGAGCCATTCATCGTGGAGGTTGACGCCTCCGAGGTGGGAGTAGATGCTGTCTTGTCCCAGGGTACCAGGTCCCTCACCCATCTCCGTCCCTGTGCCTACTTCTCCAGGAAGTTCTCACCCACTGAGAGTAACTATGACATTGGCAACCGCAAACTCTTAGCCATTAAATGGGCATTTGAAGAGTGGCGCCACTTCCTGGAGGGGGCTAGGCACCAGGTAACGGTCCTTACCGACCACAAGAATCTGGTTTTCCTAGAATCTGCCCTGAGGCTAAACCCGAGACAAGCTCGATGGGCGTTATTTTTTACTAGATTCAACTTTTTGGTCACCTATAGGGCTGGGTCTAAAAATATTAAAGCTGATGCACTGTCGCGTAGCTTCATGGCCAGCCCTCCTTTGGAGGAAGAGCCTGCTTGTGTTTTGCCCCCAGGTATAATCATTTCCTCTGTTGATTCTGACTTAGTCTCCGAAATTGCGGCTGATCAAGGTTCAGCTCCCGGGAACCTTCCTGAGAACAAGCTATTTGTTCCCCTGCAATTCCGGCTAAGGGTACTCAGGGAGAATCATGACTCTGCCCTATCTGGCCATCCAGGCATCCTGGGTACCAAGCACCTCATTGCCAGAAACTATTGGTGGCCTGGGTTGCTTAAAGACGTTAAGGCCTACGTCGCCGCTTGTGAAATTTGTGCTAGGTCCAAGACTCCCAGGTCCCGACCAGCGGGCTTACTATGTTCTTTGTCCATTCCCCAGAGACCTTGGACCCATATCTCCATGGATTTTATCACCGATCTGCCTCCATCTCAAGGCAAGTCGGTGGTGTGGGTTGTAGTAGACCGCTTCAGTAAGATGTGCCACTTTGTGCCCCTCAAGAAACTACCCAATGCTAAGACGTTAGCTACCTTGTTTGTCAAACACATCCTGCGTCTCTATGGGGTTCCTATCAATATTGTTTCTGACAGAGGGGTACAATTTGTTTCATTGTTTTGGAGAGCCTTCTGTAAGAAGTTGGAGATTGATCTGTCCTTCTCCTCGGCCTTCCATCCTGAAACTAATGGCCAAACTGAGAGGACTAATCAGTCTCTAGAACAATATTTAAGGTGTTTTATATCTGACTGTCAATATGATTGGGTCTCCTTCATTTCCCTCGCTGAATTTTCTCTTAATAACCGGGTCAGTAACTCGTCAGGGGTCTCCCCTTTTTTCTCTAATTTTGGGTTTAATCCACGGTTCTCCTCCGTTTCACCTGGTGGTTCCAACAATCCCGAGATAGATGTCGTTCATGGGGAACTGTGCACAGTCTGGGCACAGGTTCAGAAGAACCTAGAGGCATCCCAGAGCATACAAAAGACTCAGGCAGATAGAAGACGTTCTGCTAACCCCTTGTCGGGGATCTGGTGTGGCTGTCTTCAAAAAATTTTTGCCTTAAAGTCCCGTCCCAAAAATGTGCTCCCCGGTATATAGGGCCGTACAAGGTCATTGAAGTCCTTAACCCTGTCTCCTTCCGACTGGAGTTACCCCCGTCTTTTCGAATACACAACGTGTTTCATGCCTCCCTCCTGAAACGCTGCTTCCCGTCCTTGGCTCCCTCGAGGAAACCTCCGGTCCCTGTTCTCACCCCTGAAGGGGTAGAATTCGAGGTGGCCAAGATTGTGGACAGCAGGATGGTCCAAGGCTCCCTCCAGTATCTGGTCCATTGGAGAGGATAGGGGCCTGAGGAGAGGACTTGGGTACCCGCCCGGGATGTTCACGCTGGGGTATTGCTCAGGAGGTTCCATCTTCGGTTCCCCAATAAGCCAGGTCCACCTAAAAAGGGTCCAGTGGCCCCTCATAAAAGGGGGGGTACTGTAAAGGATCTGCCAGACACAGCTTCTGTGTCGACACCCGTAGTTAGTCAGTCTGCACCTGCTACTAAGTATAATAGAGTGACTCCCTCTTCTACCACTCAGGCTGGGAGGCTGAGGAGTGGGAGAGCCTATCACAGCCTGGCCAGACGGAGCTAGCTCCCGCCCTCTGTCTATTTATACCTTCATTTCCTGCTCCTCCTTTGCCTGTGATTCTGCTTGTTTCCTGGCTCTGCTGCTGCTTGTAGTATTTGTCCTCTGCTTCATATTGACCCTGGCTTTACTGACTACTCTCCTGCTCTGCGTTTGGTACCTCGTACACTCCTGGTTTGACTCGGCTCGTTCACTACTCTTGTAGCTCACGGTGTTGCTGTGGGCATCTGCCCCATTTCCCTTAGCTTCCTTGTACCCTTGTCTGTCTGTCGTGCACATAGTGAGAGTAGGGACCGTCGCCCAGTTGTACGCCGTCACCTAGGACGGGCCGTTGCAAGTAGGCAGGGACTGAGTGGCGGGTAGATTAGGGCTCACCTGTCTGTCTCCCTACCCCGTCTTTACATAAACTGAGTTAAAATGATAGTGCTTAATGTTACTCATGGCATATTCGGGTTTGTCGGGGGTGGGGTAAAGAAGACGAAGATATTATACTATAACAATCACTACCGCTTGGTGACAATAAACACCTGACCCTACCTCTAAGGCCTCAATCAGACGAGCGTGTTTAAGGTCATTGGGCTGTCCATTGCAATTCAATGGGGCTCTTCACACGTGATTTTTCACTGAGCATGTGTCCGTTGCGCGAAAGCTCATCACATGTCCTATTCTGGCTCCGATTTTGCGGACCACACTTGCCCATTATGACTGTGAAAACAACGGACAGCACACATACGACATCCGTGTGATGACTGTTTTTCGCGCATCAGTTGCTGAAAGAAAAAAAAAGCTACAACTAAGAAGTGTTTGCACAGCATCGTAGACCACTGTTAAAGCAGCAAATGCTATAAATGTCCCCTACGGCCCCGTGCCACTGTTGAAGCTGCAAGCCCTATAAATTTATATATTTCTTATTTTTTACATGTAAAATATTTTCGATTTGTTTTAATGTTTCAGTGGATTACATCAAGACTAGATGGAGCTGTCTGGACTAGTTCCGACGTGAATATGCTCTAAAGGGGAAAAGGGCTGATGCTCCATCACGTAATAGGACTTATATATAAACATACCAATTAATGTACCTGAAGGACGTTTTGGAACTGAGACTGTAAGTTTTATATTTTTTTTACTTCAAACTGTACGTCACACAACTTTGTAATGTTATGTAATATTTTAAAATGGCTTTTAATACAAATTTTATTTCAGGACAGGTATTAGTGACTTATTTCGCATAACAAGCTAATTTATTTTTTTTTCTTTCTCATATTTAATAGAATGGCTGACAACCTTGCGGAGACGGAAGAGGACGAGGAAGAGAAAACACTAGCAATGGAACTTCAATCTCCAACTCCAATACTATCACCTGCAGAGCTTAGCGTTGAGGAGCCAACTACACAAGGGATTGTGCAGACGGTAAGTGTTTCTGCTGGTGCCACAGCATAATCTAGCAGGACAGAGGAGGAGAAGAACGACCCCTGCTGTGACTGCGCAGGTAGATTCCAGAGTCCTGGACTACCTGAACAGAAGTTCACAGGAGGATTCTGACAATTCGTTTCTTAGAAGCCTGGCACCATACCTTCGCCTTCTTCCAGCTGACCGAACATTACAGCTCCAGACCAATATTCTGAGACTGATCGAGTCCTCAACCCATCCAATGATCCCTGCGAATGTTTTCAGGCACTGGAACAGTGGCATAGCAGAACAGTTGCTGCGTCTGCATCTGTGGCCCCTCCACCACCTGCCCAGCAACCACCATTGACTCCGTCTTCAAGGCAACATGGTTATCGGCAGGTGCCACATGATATCTCCCCACCACTGTACTTACAAGACAGGCAATATGGGGGTTATTACAGAAACCTAGACATGTTCCTCCTGCGCCAGGCCCTTTCTAAGCCAGCCAGCCAGCCAGCCAGCCACAATTTCCTTATGGCTTCCAGCTGCATGGCCAGGACCGTGCTGATCAAAATATTGGTGATGCACCCTCCAGAAGCTCAACACATCATTGCTTCCAGGACTTGTGAAATGTCACACTGTTGGTGTGGACTTTATGAACATCATGTTGATGTTTTTGTTGTTTTTATTATTGTACACCATGTTGGGGCTTGTTTTATAATTTAAAACCAAACAAAACCATTTAAAAAATAATTTTGGTTTAAAAAAAATAAAAATAATATGTGTGCTTCATTATTTTCAGGGATTGATGGTGGGTGGTGTACAGTGTAGGTTGTTGAGTGAAATTACGTTAAAACATTTAAATACTATCTCATGACATTATTTGCTTATGAATAATGTGAGTCCCACCTATTCAACCAACATCATATGTACAACAGGGCACCCTGAAACCTGTGAAGCCTTCTTCCACTGTTGGTACTGTGGCTGCCGAGGTTGTCTGTAGTATGCCAAAAGCCTGTTTGCTTGTGTACTCATGACCACATCATGGTTTAGATGGCGCACAGTAGCGATAGGCCAGGCTGCGATAGGCTCTCCTGCTCCTAAGCCTGCCATCCTGAGTGGTGGAAGATGGAGTCAGTCTCAGAGACATAGACTCAGGTGCAGACTGATTACCTATGGGCGTGTACACAGAAGTTGTGCCTGGCAGATCCTTTACATTCTGCTGCTAAAGCAAAGTGCTGCCTGCCATAAACCTATACTAGTTCCATACGGTGACTAAATAATACCACCATATATATTAACTAGATAATATCACCAAACAGTGGCTAGATAATACTACCATATATTGAATTAATAATACCACCAAACAATACTACAATACTATAATAATACTACATTACTATAATACTACATTACTATAATAATACTACACTACTATAACAATACTACATTACTATAACAATACTACATTACTATAATAATACTACATTACCATAACAATACTACATTACTATGATACTACTACATTACTATAATAATACTACATTACTATAACAATTCTACATTTCTATAATAATACTACACTACTATAACAATACTACATTACTATAATAATACTACATTACCATAACAATACTACATTTCTATGATACTACTACATTACTATAATAATACTACATTACTATAACAATTCTACATTTCTATAATAATACTACATTACTATAATAACAATACCGCATTACTATAACATTACTATAATAATACTACATTACTATAATACTACTACATTACTATAATAATACTACGCTACTATAACAATAGTACACTACTATAATAATCATACATTACTATAACAATACTACATTACTATAATGCTACATTACTATAACAATACTACACTACTATAACAATACTACATTACTATAATAATAATACTACATTACTATTAGGGTATGTTGATACGGCTTATTTTCAGCTGTATTTCAGGCCGTAAATGCCCCAAAAAATGGCTGAAAATACGGAGGCTGAATGCCTCTAAACATCTGCCAATTGATTTCAATGGTAAAAACAGCGTTTCGTCCCCACAGGGCGTTTTCTTACGCAGCCGTTTGTAAAATCGGTGCGTAAAAAAATGCCCCGTAAAACGAAGTGCATGTGACTCCTTGAGCCGTTTTTGGAGCCGTTTTTCATTGTCTCAATGGAAAAACAGCTCCAAAAACATCGGTAAAAAATGCTTGATGCATATAAAACGAAATTCAGAGCCTGTTTTCCCTTGAAAACAGCTCCGTATTTTAAGGACTTTTTTCATTTGCCATTTGAACATACCCTAACAATACTACCTTACTATAATACTACATTACTATAATAATACTACTACATTACTATAGTAATACTACTTTACTATAACAATACTACATTACTATAATAATACTACATTACTATAACAATACTACACTACTATAACAATATTACATAACTGTTATGGAATCACCAGTTCAGCAATTCACAGGGTGGAAGTTTATGTAATTGCTAGGTGAGCGATTCCCCAAAGGCTGCTGGAGACTGTTAGGAATAAGCGTGCAAATAAATCTGCAACCTCAAATTTGTCACAACTCTGATCAACAGAATTTAAGGCTACCCTATGGTTTTCGCCAGAGCCCACTGCAAGGCAGGTTGGACTTTGCAGTATAGAACCCAGGTTGATTTAACAGAGCTCGGTGTTGGATAAGAGGTGCAATGCAGGCAAAACCAAAACAGGTAACAAGACAGCCAGAGGGTCAATGGAAAGTCCAAATCACAAAGCTAGTGGATATCAGAGATTGCAGAGGTCAAAACCAGTCGGGAGCAGAAAGTCCAAATCAGTAAGCAAAGGGTAGGTCCAGTTCCAAAAATTACAAATAGTCAAAGGTACAGGGTATAATCAGTAGCTCGATCAAACACATGGAGATAAGGAAAATCACAAGCAAAGAAAACAGAACCAACCCAGATTTAAATACTATACCCTTCAATCTGATAGTAAGAAAGACAGAGAAGTGGAATAGACTCAACAACTAAAACCAGAACCGCCCGGAATCTAGACTAGTAGTCATGGTAATCTTAAAGGGACGGACGTTTCCTAACAATTACTTTAACAATACTACACTACTATAATAATACTACTACATTACTATAATAATACTACATTACCATAATAAAGACGCTAGGTTTAAACGTAACGGAAATTTGTGAGTTTACTCCACGTGCTTATTTTAACAATCCAGTTTTAAAGTTTAAGTGTCGCTAAATGCAGTCTGGCTGCTCAGCTGGCAGACACAAGAATATGAAGATTGGGCAGCCCCTTTTTAGATAGTGCCACAGTGACCTCTGTAGATAATGCCACAGTGCCCTCTGTAGATAATGCCACAGTGCCCAGTGATGTCATGGGCAAACCCAGAGCCAGAGTCCTGGGCAGAGCACTACTAGTGCTCTGCCTGGGACTCCATCTCTGCTTCTGACATCACTGTCCATATATGGACAGTGATGTCAGGGGCTTCCTTAGAGCAGGAGTCCCGGAGCATAGCGCTAGTATAAGCTCTGCTCTGGGACTCTGGCTCTGGAAAAGCCCCGGACATCACTGTCCATATATGGACAGTGACATCAGGGGCTTCGTCAGGTGCTGACACACTCCTCCTTCGGCCTGCTCTTTCCTCTCCTGAGGGATCTACGGTGCCCCACAGGCCGCTGATGACAGCCTCAGGTGCCGCATGTGGGCTGTGTGCTTGAGACTCTAGATAATACCACCATACAGTGACTGTATAATACCACACAACAGTGACTGAATAATACCACCAACAGTGACAGGATAATACTACCACACAGTGACTGGAAAATACCACCATATAATGACTGGATAATATTACCATACAGTGTCTGGATAATACCATCAAACATTGACTGAAAAATACCACCACACAGTGACTGAATAATGCCACCATATATTAACTAGATAATACCGCCAAACAGAGACCAATACTCACATACAGTAACTGAATAATACCACAACATAGTGTCTAAATAATACCACCATATAGTAACTGAATAATACTTCTATATTGTCAAACATAGTGCCTGCCAGAGAGTACATCTATAAGTGCCAACACCAATGCTCTAGACGAACAGATAAATGTGCGGAGCACAAAAGAGTCCCCAATTTCCCAGCTTCTATAGCCCTGAAATTATCCCCTGAGGACGCTGCTGTAGCAGTGAAACATGTCGGGGGGGCTAGCGCTTTTTTAAAATCATTGCTGGTCTAACAAATGAACTCCACTACTGTGTCATATTAGAGGCTGCCCGAGCAGTCTGCAGCTGCCGTCCTGCCTGACACACTGAGATCTAAACACACATCAGATCTCTAACGTTAGACTAACCAGCTCTGAAGAAACTTTAACCAACTATTGTACAACTATTTACCTTATATGCTGCAACTTGTTTCTAATTTAAACAATAAAAGTTATATTTTAATTAATACAACAATTCTATAGCAGCTGGGAAATTGGGGACTCTTTTGTGCTCCGCACATTTATCTGTTCGTCTATTACAATCATCCCTGCCAGCTGCTAGGGTCTCTATTAATTTTTCTTCTCAACACCAATGCTCTAGTCACATTCTTGCTTTTCTCACTCAGAGCACTTAATACTCGCCTTCTCTTCCTGCAGGAACTTATGAGCTCGGTCAGCCACAGGCTGTGGAATTGCAACTGGGTCCTGAAGAAGTTGATAAAATGAAGAAAGGCACTTGTTGCCATGCCCATAACAACTGGCACTGGGTGGCAGGTATTCTTAATGTACCATCAGCATTGCCAGCTCTGCATTAAGTAAGCAAGACGAATACCAGCCTCCAGCACTACAGTGGGGAATTTTAGGTGATTTTGGTCTGTTTTAACTTTTTTTAATTGTGCAGTGAGATAGAGGGATGAGGAACGACTTCCTGCTGGAGGTTTTCATTAAGAACAGATCTTTCAGTACAATTTGAGGCCCTAGTTAAAGACTATGTAAACATTTGCAGCCTTTTTTTTAATTAAATGTATGACTTCTATTAAAAATTGTATTTACGCTTTGCAATGCAGCTTCTATGCATGCATTTTAGATAAAAGCTGCAAAGCACCGCTGTCAGCTGAGCCGTCGGGCCAGCAGACTGACGGATTCGGCTTACATCAGCACTATACAGATTCTATGTATACTGTATAAATAGAAGCTGCATCTCAAAAAGTAAATAAAATTTTTAATAAAAGTAAATCAGTAAAATGTTTTTAAGCACAAAATACATACGTTTAATTTAAAAAAAACTACAAAGGTTTACATAGCCTTTAAGGGCCACATATTATACATCTAGGTACAAAATGTATGGACAAATGACACAAACAAATATTGTGCCTTTTGTCTAAAGACTCTTAACAAAGAGTTAATGCATATGAGTCTGGCATATTCATGCGGAGACTGCTGCCGCTGCCTTCTCCCCCACCCTTTGTATATTTCAGTGGCGGTAGTCACTGTATACAGGCTTCTACAGCCGCTTCTCTCACTCAACAGTGAGGATAGCGGGAGTAGGCAGTAAAAGTGCCTTCCTCATGAATTTAGACTGTTTTAAAAGGTTATTAAACAAATAGCATAACATTTTTTGTGCCGGTTCTATTATTAACGCTTTGGACCTGGAGATATAATATGCTCCTCTTAACTAGAGCATTCTATTATACTAGCAGAACCGCTTTAAAACATGAAGACAATGTTAACAGTAAGATACTTATAGTTGTTTTCTTTATAAGGTTCACTACTTTTGCTTTCAGATGAAAGATTAGAGATTATGATATCTGTGTAACATGACAGTGCCCACTCTAGAATGTGGCATCCTTTGTATACAAGAATTACAATACAATCACACTTAGGCAACATGATAATCTGGAGATCAGGATGTGCTTTCGAATCTCTTAATACAGGAATTTAGCAGCTAGAGCAAGTTATTTTATAACAAACTTCCTCGTTGAAATTAAACAATATGACTATTATTTTGACACGTGTGGATAGCTTCCAATATTTGACATGTAAAGGTGCTGTTGTTTTATATGATTACTTTTATACAAAGAATGACAATTACGTGTGGCTTCTCCCACATTTTCTCGAGTGTTCTATTTGTCAAAGGTCCAAGAAGTTAAAGGACCTAATTGTATACCACATAAAGCTAAATACTAATTAATATTTGAGATGTACTGTACATATAGGCAGCATGCTTGGAGCCTTCTCTATTAGAGGGGTTGTCACACCATGACGACCTCTTCTTGAAATGAAGCCGGCCCGGCCGCTTTGACATTATGGCCACGGAGCACTTTATTAAATCCTTCACCCACCGCTTCTAACCGTTTTTATCACAGCTGTTTGTTTGATAACATTTGAGATTATGACCAACTCTCTATGTATTCATAGCAATTTATAAACATTTATGTTTTATATATGAATTTTATATATTCATCAGTTATTAAAGGTTTTTTTAAGTAACTCCTCCCCATGTGGGCAGGGCTACTACTATGGCACATTTTTGTCCATTTTTTGTGTGTATTTAAATGCTGATTGCACAATGTCATTAAAGAGGCTCTGTCACCAGATTTTGCAGCCCCTATCTCCTATTGCAGCAGATAGGCGCTGCAATGTAGATTACAGTAACGTTTTTATTTTTAAAAAACGAGCATTTTTGGCCAAGTTATGACCATTTTCGTATTTATGCAAATGAGGCTTGCAAAAGTACAACTGGGCGTGTTGAAAAGTAAAAGTACAACTGGGCGTGTATTATGTGCGGACATCGGGGCGTGTTTACTACTTTTACTAGCTGGGCTTTCTGATGAGAAGTATCATCCGCTTCTCTTCAGAACGCCCAGCTTCTGGCAGTGCAGATCTGTGACGTCACTCACAGGTCCTGCATCGTGTCGGCACCAGAGGCTACAGTTGATTCTGCAGCAGCATCAGCATTTGCAGGTAAGTAGCTACATCGACTTACCTGCAAACGCCGATGCTGCTGCAGAATCATCTGTAGCCTCTGGTGTCGATGTGTCCTCGCTCGTCTGACACGATGCAGGACCTGGGGAAGTGACGTCACAGCGTGATCTCTCGAGAACACGCTGTGTCTGCACTGCCAGAAGCTGGGCGTTCTGAAGAGAAGTGGATGATACTTCTCATCAGAACGCCCAGCTAGTAAAAGTAGTAAACACGCCCCGATGTACGCACATAATACACGCCCAGTTGTACTTTTACTTTTCAACACGCCCAGTTGTACTTTTGCAAGCCTCATTTGCATAAATACGAAAATGGTCATAACTTGGCCAAAAATGCTCGTTTTTTAAAAATAAAAACGTTACTGTAATCTACATTGCAGCGCCTATCTGCTGCAATAGCAGATAGGGGTTGCAAAATCTGGTGACAGAGCCTCTTTAAAGCTATCTCTATATCTTGAGAAAAGGGTCTGTGATACCCCAAAACATGTTTTTTTTAATGAGACTTTTAAAATAAAAACAATTGTATTGAGTAATATTGTCTGAAGCCTTACGTTTATTCTACTGGAGTCTTGACCAAGTGATTGTCCATACTTCCACTCAAAGGTCCTCCTGCAACTATAGAGCTCTCCATAGGCCCGGCCATCAGCCAGCAACACATTTCTTCTGCAGCAGACACTACAGGGGAAATGTAGTATTACTTGGTGGTTATTTAAATGAATTGCCGTCCATGTAACACATGGACAGGCCATATCCGGAAGGACACGTACAGAGGGTTGCAGAAGGCAGGGGCAGCAGTCTCCAGAACCTAATGATACTCGTTTAAATGTGGTTTGGGCTGATTTGCCACCTATAAACGAGCACGATCATCAATACGTCCTAAGTGACGGCGTACAACTGGGCGACGGTCCCTACGCTCAATAAGTGAAAGACAGACAACACAAGACAAGAGCACACAGAAGCAAAGGGGGAAGAAGGGGCAGTTGCCCACGGAACACCGTGAGCAACAGGAGAGGTGAACGAGCCGAGTCAAACCAGCAGATTACGTAGTAACAAAATCAGAGCAGGAGAAGAGTCAGTCAAGCCAGGGTCAAAAAGTAACAGCGGTCAATAATGTAAATAGCAGGAATCGCAGAGCCAGGAAACAAGACAATCCCAGGCAAGGAACAACTGCAAGTGAGGGTATACATAGATCAAGGGCGGGAGCTAGAACCGTCAGGCCAGGCTGTGATAGGTTCTCCCTCTCCTCAGCCTGCGAGTATGAGTGGTAAGAGATCGCGTCACTCTAGCAGACCTTGGAGCTGATGAAGGGTGATTAACCCCGGGCGTCGACACAGAACCTGTGTCTGGCAAATCCATTAGAGTACCCCCCCTTTTATGAGGGGCCACTGGACTCTTTCTAGGTGGGCCTGGCTTGTTGGGGAACCGGAGATGGAACTTCCAGAGCAATATACTGGCGTGAACATCCCGGGCGGGTACCCAAGTCCTCTCCTCAGGCCCGTATCCTATCCAATGGACCAGGTACTAGAGGGAGCCTTGGACCATCCTGCTGTCCACAATCTTGGCTACCTCGAATTCTACCCCATCAGGAGTGAGAACAGGAACCGGAGGTTTCCTAGATGTAGCCAAGGACGGGGAGCAGCTTTTCAAGAGGGAGGCATGGAACACGTTGTGTATCTGAAAAGACGGGGGTAACTCCAGCCGGAAGGAGACAGGGTTGAGGACCTCAATGATCTTGTACGGCTCTATATACCGGGGAGCAAATTTCTTGGACGGAACTTCAAGGTGCAAATTTTTAGAAGACAGCCACACCAGATCCCTGATCACAAACAGGGGGTTAGTTGAACGTCTTTTATCTGCCTGAGTCTTTTGGATGCTCTGGGACGCCTCAAGGTTCTTCTGAACCTGGGCCCAGACTGTGCACAGTTCCCGATGAATGACATCTACCTCGGGATTGTTGGAACCACCAGGTGAAACGGAGGAGAACCGTGGATTAATCCCAAAATTACAGAAGAAGGGAGAGTCCCCGACGAGTTACTGACCCGGTTATTAAGGGAAAATTCGGCGAGGGAAATGAAGGAGACCCAATCATTTTGACAGTCTGAGATAAAACACCTTAAGTATTGTTCTAGAGACTGATTAGTCCTCTCCGTTTGGCCATTAGTTTCAGGATGGAAGGCCGAGGAAAAGGACAGATCAATCTCCAGTTTCTTATAGAAAGCTCTCCAAAACAATGAAACAAATTGTACCCCTCTGTCAGAAACAATATTGACCGGAACCCCATGGAGACGCAGGATGAGTTTGATAAACAAGGTAGCTAACGTCTTGGCATTGGGTAGTTTCTTGGGGGGTACAAAGTGGCACATCTTACTGAAGCGGTCTACTACAACCCACACCACCGACTTGCCTTGGGATGGAGGCAGATCGGTGATAAAATCCATGGAGATATGGGTCCAAGGTCTCTGGGGAATGGGCAAAGAACATAGTAAGCCCGCATGTCGGGACCTGGGAGTCTTGGACCTAGCACAAATTTCACAAGCGGCGACGTAGGCATTAACGTCTTTAAGCAACCCAGGCCACCAATAGGTTCTAGAAATGAGGTGCTTGGTACCAAGGATGCCTGGATGGCCAGATAGTGTGGAGTCATGATTCTCCCTGAGCAACCTTAGCCAGAATTGCAGGGGAACAAACAGCTTGTTCTCAGGAAGGTTCTCGGGAGCAGAACCTTGATCAGCCTCAATTTCGGAGACTAAATCTGAATCCACAGAGGATATGATTATACCTGGGGGCAAAATACAAGCTTGATCCTCCTCAGGAGGAGGGCTGGCCATGAAGCTACGTGACAGAGCATCAGCTTTAATATTTTTCGACCACGCCCTATACGTAACCACAAAGTTGAATCTCGTAAAAAACAACGCCCATCGAGCTTGTCTCGGGTTTAGCCTCCGGGCAGACTCTAGGAAAACCAGATTCTTGTGGTCAGTAAGTACCGTTACCTGGTGCCTAGCCCCCTCCAGGAAGTGGCGCCACTCTTCAAATGCCCATTTAATGGCTAAGAGTTTGCGGTTGCCAACGTCATAGTTTCTCTCAGTGGAGGAGAACTTCCTGGAGAAGTAGGCACAGGGACGGAGATGGGTGAGACCTAGTACCCTGGGACAAGACAGCACCCACTCCCACCTCGGAGGCGTCAACCTCCACGATGAATGGCTCCATTTGGTTAGGCTGAATCAGCACTGGGGCAGAGACAAAGCACCTCTTAAGGATCTCAAAAGTCTGGACCGCCTCCGGAGGCCCTACGCTCAATAAGTGAAAGACAGACAACACAAGACAAGGGCACACAGAAGCAAAGGGGGAAGTAGGGGCAGTTGCCCATGAAACACCGTGAGCAACAGGAGAGGTGAACGAGCCGAGTCAAACCAGGAGAGTACATAGTAACAATATCAGAGCAGGAGAAGAGTCAGTCAAGCCAGGGTCAAAAAGTAACAGCGGTCAATAATGTAAATAGCAGGAATCGCAGAGCCAGGAAACAAGATAATCACAAGCAAGGAACAACTGCAAGTGAGGGTATAAATAGACCAAGGGCGGGAGCAGAACCGTCAGGCCAGGCTGTGATAGGTTCTCCCTCTCCTCAGCCTGAGTGTAACAGATCGCGTCACTCTAGCAGACCTTGGAGCTGATGAAGGCTGATTAACCCCGGGCGTCGACAGAGAACCTGTGTCTGGCAAATCCATTACATTGTCGATCGGAGCTCGTTTGCTCCATTCAAACTGAGCAATGATCGTTAGTATGTGGCCGAACGATCGTTAGGCTGGATTCACACGAGCATGTTACGTCCGTAATGGACGGAACATATTTCGGCCGCAAGTACCAGACCGAACACACTGCAGGGAGCCGGGCTCCTAGCATCATAGTTATGTACGATGCTAGGAGTCTCTGCCTCTCCGTGGAACTACTGTCCCGTACTGAAAACATCATTACAGTATGGGACAGTTGTCCTGCAGCGAGGCAGGGACTCCTAGCATCGTACATAACTATGATGCTAGGAGCCCGGCTCCCTGCACTGTGTTCGGTCCAGGACTTGCGGCCGAAATACGTTCCGTCCATTACGGACGTAACATGGTCGTGGGAAGTGATCTTTTATACCCCCTTTGCAGCACCTCACCTGAAGAAACCCCACCTTCAAATCTTAAACCTTTTAACACCTATTGTGGCTTAACAAACTGATTTTAGCCCACCAAAACCTGCCCCAGCAGTCAACTATTGCTACTAGGCCACGCGGCCCTCTTACATACATGTATTATCAGTATACTGATAATCATCCATAAATATAGAACATATTGGGCTCCCTAAAGAATAAGCATAAACCGGATTCACGTAATTCTAGTCCCAATTAAGTCATGCTCAAGTATCAAGTGCAGACTCACGTTAATAAAACTATATACCATAAAATATGCTGATGTGGTATCCTAATATTACACCATCTTTTAGCCTATCTTCAAATCACATTTTGGCCTTACGTTTAGCGTGCACGTTGGGAAAGCTCCCTACATACATGCTAAACATGTCCATAGGGCTCTTTCAGCCCGACGGAGTCCAAAAGAGTGTCCTTTCGGCTTCTGTTAGGCTGGCATATGTCTGTATCCCATTTTTTGGAGGATGGAATAACATAGTAAACTACGCTATTACATCCTGAGGGATCCCGCAAAAATAATACTGTGCGGTATTCTTTTTTTATATGGGAGCCTATGTGTGATGGATGCCACTGTATGGTATCTGTCACAGTTATACTTTAAATGTATACCCTGTGGAGCTTTCCCAGGGGTTGGACTCCCGAGGAAAAGAATCAGGTAGCGCTTGGCCCAGGGATTTCCAGCACTTGGGAAGCCCATGATGTCACTGTCGACGTATTGATAATGATGTCAGGGACAAGGGAGTCCCTGGCCATAGCATCGGTAGCACTCTTGCTGGGGACTAAGGGACTGGAGAAGCCCCTGACGTCACTGTACATAGATGGACAGTGATGTCAGGGGCTTTTTACTACGGAAAATTAACAGCTCCTCCAGTACCCAGCTAGAGCACGTCCGAGCGAACTATGTCATTTAAAGCTCCCGACGTCACTGTCCATATATGGACATTCATGTCAGGGGTTCCCCTCTATGAGCAGAATCCACGGCCAGAGCATTGCTGAGGGTCTGGCTGGAGATTCCTCCATCTCAAAGCCTCTAACGTCACTGTACATATATGGACAGTGACATCAGGAGCTCCTCTAGGAGCAGAATCCCCGGCCAGAGCATTGCCGACGCTCTTGTCTGGGATTTCGACATCTAAAAGCCCCTAACGTCACTGGCCATATATGGACAATGACGTCAGGGGCTCCCTCTAGGAGTGAAATCCCTGCCCAGAACGTTGCTTACTGTCCATATAGGGACAGTGATGTCAAAGATTTTTCAAATATTGGAGTCCCCAGCCAGAGGACTTGCAATGCTCAGACTAGAGACTCAATTAATTGAAAGCCCTTGACATCACTGTTCATATATGGACAGTGACATCAGAGGCTTCCCCGGGCTCAGAGATTAAAGTAGCTTGTGGAGTTTGGTCCAGTTGACCCAGTGTATGCCTATACAGTGGAATACGTCGGTGCTTTCCATCTGAGTTATACGTCGGGACTCCTCCCAATGTATACCTCCGACAAAAGAAAAAAAAACGAGTTGTGAACATGGCCTAATTCAGATGCAAGAGAATAAATAAAACTCCATTTATAACTTCAACACTGATTGCATATACATTCAATAGTGACTAATATCAAAGATTAAGGAATAACTTGAGGCTCCAGGGCCCCAATGCAAATTCTACAGCAGGGCCCCCACCTACTATATATATATGATGCTTGAAAAAGGTCCCAAGGTGGGACGGAAACGTTGCACTTGCCATGTTGGCACAATAAACCACTTTTTTTCACCTTGATTATCGGAGTGCCGCTGGATTTATTTCTGGGATATCTACATGGTCTTTGGATCAGGACTATCAGCTGGCAGCCTTTCATTGCTGAACTACTTTTGCTTGGAAACCGAGTGCTGCTGTCTCTCTCTGCTGGTGTATATATATATATATATATATATATATATATATATAGGTAGAGATAAGCAGCACTCTGCGACAGATTCCAACATGGTAATGGGTGCAAGCAGGTAATCCAGATCCGTGGATTATAAGAGATAAACGAATGAAATCCCACAGCACTCCGATGGTTCCAAAAAGTATGTGATTTATTCAGTCAACAGCTGCAACGTTTCCGTCCTGCTAAAAGGAACAGTGTCACCACAATTTTTTTTTTTATATCAGTTTGATGTTAGTGTTTTATTAAAAACGTTTGTATTTATTTGTGTGTTTGTCTGTTACTTTTTTTTCTCTTTACACTTTTTCTTCCCTATGGGGGCTGCCATTTTTTTTCCATTTCAGTATGTGTCGATTAACGACACATACAGACATGGAATACGGCAGCTCCAGTCCCATAGGGACTGCGAACGGGGCCCGTTCCATCCACTATGGTGTACGCCGTCTGTGTGGGAACGGCGCATGCGCCGCTCCCACACAGTCCAATTTGAAATGCACGCCGTCCGGCGCCATTTTCCTGTGGACCGGAAGTCGCGGCCGGACAGTAAGATTACTACTTCCGGTCGCGGCTTCCGGACTTGTGCACATGGAGCAGCGGCAGCAGACGGAGCGGACGGTCCGGAGGGAGCAGGTAAGTGATTTCTATGTATGTTCGTGTTTTACTGTGTGTTTACTAGTGTATGTTAACCTACTACACTGTGTGTTAGCTCAAAAAATGGTGACACACAGTGTAGGAGGTTAGACCGTTCAATCCCCTCGTTTCTCCCGGCACTAGCCAGGATAAAGGAGGGGGGGATTCTGAGAGCTCACTAGAGCGAGGGATTTTTTCCCAATTTTGCAGCATAAAGCAATGTGGTTGCTTTACCACATGCAATGCTGCAATTTTGGGAATTACTCCATCTAGTGACCAGCAATGGGAAATATTATAAATTAGAATCCAATTGAATCCAATTTATAATATTTCCTGACTCGTGAAAAAAATAAAAAAAATTAGAACAATGTTTAATCACCTATACACTAATTGTTTAACTAAAAAAAACAAAACATTTTTTGCTAACAACACATTCCCTTTAAGGACCTTTTTCAAAGAAGGACGGAAACGTTGTAGCTGTTGACTGAATAAATCACATACTTTTTGGAACCATCGGAGTGCTGTGGGATTTCTTTCGTTTTTATATATATATATATATATATATATATATGTATATATATATATATATACACACACTAATGCAGATTAACCTTTTTCTCCCTCTAGGAAGTCCAAATTAGTGTCCCGTGGGACATTCCACGTGTTGTGGCGGAGGCACCCTGAGTTTTCAGCGTTTCTCAGATAAGAGTTTTACTGAGAAAATTTGTGTTTGCATTAGGAGGAAGCCTCTTCTTTCGTTTTATGAGTTAGAGGTGCAGTAGACAAAGCATTGCCTATATTTTCCTCCAGTTCCCTCTATTTAAACTGGTCATAGTGCTGCACTGCCTCATTGAGCACAGCAATCACTTGGTTTTATACTTATTTTCTGTAAAACCAGATATGTATTTTTTTTTCTTTCTTGGAAAAAAAATCAAATTAATCTATTCCTTTGATGTCTTCAGCAGGTTCTGGCGACAGAAGTTGGAAGGAAGTTCCTCAGCAGAAGCAGTTGCCTGCCATGGAAGGCGCAATATACTCAAGACATATTGGAGCATGTCTGCTGTCTAACATGGGTCTGTGTACAGCCCCAGATGTGCTTTTTAAAAGACAAACAAGCTCCAATTAAAAGCACTGTATCTACAGGGACTGTGATCCCACTGACTGTTAGCTATACATTTATCCAGTGCCAAAATTGTCGCCTTTCGTAGTCAAGACAAAAACACACATATGGGTATGTATATGGCAAAAAGAAGTATATAGACACTAAGTGTATTACAAAAAAATATATTAATAGTGTGTTTCCTTAGAATTGTCACCTTTGTGACCTTGTTGGTAAATTAGCTCTGCAAAATGAGATGATGTGATTTAAAGAGGCTCTGTCACCAGATTATCAAATCCCTATCTCCTATTGCATGTGATCGGCGCTGCAATGTAGATAACAGTAACGTGTTGTTTTTTTTAAAAAAAAACGATCATTTTTGGCTAAGTTATGAGCAATTTTATATTTATGCAAATGAGCTTTTCTAATGGACAACTGGGCGTGTTTTCTCTTATTTCCAACTGGGCGTGTATTGTGTTTTTAGCAACTGGGCGTGTTTACTTCTTTCACTGCACAATCACACTGTGCTGTGGATCATGCTGGGCTGGAACAATGAGAAGTGCAGGACACAGATTAGTCACTGATTGGTCAGCCTCATACACTCTTCTGTACAACACCCAGTTGGTAAAAAGTAAAACACGCCCAGTTGTCCATTGAGAAACTCATTAGCATAAATCTAAACTAGTTTATAACTTGCTCAAAAATGATCGTTTTACAAAATAAAAACCACTGCTGTTATCTACATTACAGCGCCGATCAGATTATGTAGGAGATAGGGCACTTATAATCTGGTGACAGAGCCTCTTTAAAGAGGCTCTGTCACCAGATTTTGCAACCCCTATCTCCTATTGCAGCAGATCGGCGCTGCAATGTAGATAAGAGTAACGTTACCTGCAAACGCCGATGCTGCTGCAGAATCAAATGTAGCCTCTGGTGCCGATGCATCCTCGCTCGTCCGACACGATGCAGGACCTGGGGCAGGAAGTGAGTGACCTCACAGTGTGATCTCTCGAGAACACGCTGTGTGTCTGTGCACTGCCAGAAGCTGGGTGTTAACGAAGAGAAGTGGATGATGCTGATTCGTCAGCATCATACACACCCATTCACAACGCCCAGCTAGTAAAAGAAGTAAAAACGCCCAGATGTACACACATAATACACGCCCAGTTGTACTTTTACTTTAAACACGCCCAGTTGTACTTTAGAAAGCCTAATTTGCATAAATATAAAAATGGTCATAATTTGGCCAAAAATGCTCGTTTTAAAAAAAAACAAACAAACGTTACTCTTATCTACATTGCAGCGCCGATCTGCTGCAATAGGAGATAGGGGTTGCAAAATCTGGTGACAGAGCCTCTTTAAGGACTGTCCAAAAATCCACGCTGAAATGAAAGACTCAGTCTTCCTTCTATAAGAAAAGTCTATGGATTGCCATGGGCAACCCCCCTTCAGTCAGTTTATCATTCTAATGGGAATTGTTGAAGTCCATCCGGTCAAGGGATGAGGATGTTGACCAGGGGGAAGCTCCAGTCTCCACCTCTAGGGTTTTCAAAGTGGATGAAGCTTTGAAAAAAAGCTATAATGGCAGAAGTGGAAGCACCATGAGTACTGTCCATGTTTCCCATGGATGAGGTACACTTTAGCAGTGGGTTCCTCCTCCAAAGATTTATATGGCTATTGCCAAGAGTGCTTAGGCGTACTGTTGTACCTGCCGAGTTCAGGTCAAATCTTTAAGTGTGCACTTGAAGTTCCTACTCTGCTGAGAAGGGCCAATGGCACAATGGATTACGTGTCTGGCTACAAAGAACAAGATTGGGGGTTCGGCTGCTACCTGACTCGATAATATAGCCTTAACCTATAGCTACATTATCAGGCTAAAGTGTGCCTGATTACACACGTTACTCGGCTGTGGGCCTGGCAGGTGTTGGCATGGAAGACTGGCTGGGAATCCCTGGTTCCATTGACTTCTGAAAATCTCCAAGGTTCAACAAATACGGATACTTCAGATGCAAGTAGATATAGAGGGTTACACATGATGATATCATTAGTTGGGCCCCTAACTATCTGGTTTATAATAGCACCTAATAGGTAAAGTTGTTAGACAAGACTATAGTCCTATCTACGGCTGGTAGATGTTTTCTCTGGCTTAAAGAGGCTCTGTCACCAGATTTTTGCAACCCCTATCTGCTATTGCAGCAGATAGGCGCTGCAATGTAGATTACAGTAACGTTTTTATTTTTAAAAAACTTGCATTTTTGGCCAAGTTATGACCAATTTTGTATTTATGCAAATGAGGCTTGCAAAAGTCCAACTGGGCGTGTTTACAGTAAAAGTACAAGTGGGCGTGTATTATGTGTGTACATCGGGGCGTTTTTACTTCTTTTACTAGCTGGGCGTTAGGAATGGGAGTGTATGATGCTGACGAATCAGCATCATCCACTTCTGTTCGTTAACACCCAGCTTCTGGCAGTGCAGACACACAGCGTGTTCTCGAGAGATCACGCTGTGACGTCACTCACTTCCTGCCCCAGGTCCTGCATCGTGTCGGCCACATCGGCACCAGAGGCTACAGTTGATTCTGCAGCAGCATCAGCGTTTGCAGGTAAGTAGCTACATCGACTTACCTGCAAACGCTGATGCTGCTGCAGTATCAACTGTAGCCTCTGGTGCCGATGTGTCCTCGCTCGTCCGACACGATGCAGGACCTGGGGCAGGAAGTGAGTGACGACACAGCATGATCTCTCGAGAACACGCTGTGTCTGCACTGCCAGAAGCTGGGCGTTCTGAAGAGAAGTGGATGATACTTCTCGTCAGAACGTCCAGCTAGTAAAAGAAGTAAACCCGCCCAGATGTACCACACAATACACGCCCAGTTGGACTTTTACTTTAAACATGCCCAGTTGGACTTTAGCAAGCCTCATTTGCATAAATACAAAAATGGTCATAACTTGGCCAAAAATGCTCGTTTTTTAAAAATAAAAACGTTACTCTTATCTACATTGCAGCGCCGATCTGCTGCAATAGCAGATAGGGGTTGCAAAATCTGGTGACAGAGCCTCTTTAAACTCAGAGTACGCAACTTCTGTGAGTTAGAGTATGTGTCACATAGACTCTTTGGCTTCAAGCTGATTAAAATCATAGATAACTTTGACATGAAGGGGTAGTCATTACTACAGTCTGTTGAAGTAGACATAGACCTAGACCCTTTCCTCTGATGCCACAGAATACAATATTGAGGCAGAGCAGGGTTCCACAGAGAGGGATTGAGAGGCTCCATAGCGCTTAACAAAGTCAATCAGGATGACCGAGCAGTCTAGGGCTCTGCATTAAAGAGGCTCTGTCACCAGATTTTGCAACCCCTATCTGCTATTGCAGCAGATAGGCGCTGCAATGTAGATTACAGTAACGTTTTTATTTTTAAAAAACAAGCATTTTTGGCCAAGTTATGACCATTTTTGTATTTATGCAAATGAGGCTTGGAAAAGTACAACTGGGCGTGTTGAAAAGTAAAAGTACAACTGGGCGTGTATTATGTGCGTACATCGGGGCGTGTTTACTACTTTTACTAGCTGGGCGTTCTGATGAGAAGTATCATCCACTTCTCTTCAGAACGCCCAGCTTCTGGCAGTGCAGACACAGCCGTGTTCTCGAGAGATCACGCTGTGACGTCACTTCCCCAGGTCCTGCATCGTGTCAGACGAGCGAGGACACATCGGCACCAGAGGCTACAGATGATTCTGCAGCAGCATCGGCGTTTGCAGGTAAATCGACGTAGCTACTTACCTGCAAACGCTGATGCTGCTGCAGAATCAACTGTAGCCTCTGGTGCCGATGTGGCCGACACGATGCAGGACCTGTGAGTGACGTCACAGATCTGCACTGCCAGAAGCTGGGCGTTCTGAAGAGAAGTGGATGATACTTCTCATCAGAACGCCCAGCTAGTAAAAGTAGTAAACACGCCCCGATGTACGCACATAATACACGCCCAGTTGTACTTTTACTTTTCAACACGCCCAGTTGTACTTTTGCAAGCCTCATTTGCATAAATACAAAAATGGCCATAACTTGGCCAAAAATGCTCGTTTTTTAAAAATAAAAACGTTACTGTAATCTACATTGCAGCGCCTATCTGCTGCAATAGCAGATAGGGGTTGCAAAATCTGGTGACAGAGCCTCTTTAAGGTCTTCCCTGGAGGTGGTAATTCAGATTCCATTTCTGACACCAGAAAGCCCAAACTCTGATATCAGATCCCTTAACCCCTTCCCGCCGCAGCCCTTTTTCAGATTTTCATTTTAGTTTTTCCTCCCCACATTCCAAAAGCCATAACATCTTTATTTTTCCATCGATATAGTCCTATGAGGGCTTGATTTTTGCAGGACAAGTTGTAGTTTTTCGTAGCACCATTTATTTTGCCATATAATGTACTAGGAAACGTGAAATTATTTGTGGGATAGAAAATGAAAAACACAGCGATTCCTCCATGTTTTTTTGCGCGCCGTTTTAACGGAATTCACTGTGCAATTAATACAACATGTTAACTTTATTCTGTGGGTCAATACGATTATGGCGATACCAAATATATATAGCTTTTTCTATATTTTACTACTTTTACAAGTAAAAACCTAAGTGTAAAAAAGAAAATTTATTCTGTGTCGCCAAATTCCGAGAGCCATAACTTTTTTATTTTTCCGTCGATTTGGTGTACATGCAACTTTTTGATCACTTTTTATTTCATTTTTTGTGGGAGATTAGGTGACCAAAAAATAGAGATTCGGGAGTTTACAATTATTTTTTTTTACGGCGTTCACTGTGTGGGTTAAATAATGATACATGGTAATAGTTCACACTTTTACGGACGCGGCGATACCAATTATGTTTATTTATTTATTTTTTTACTATGCTCTAGGGAAAAAATGGGAAAAGGGGGGTTTTTTGAAATTTAAATTTTGAATTTTGAATTTAAAAAAAAAACTTTATTTAACTAATTTTTACTTTTTTCATTAGTCCCCCTAGGGGACTTCAACAAGCGATCATTAGATCGCTTGCACGATATACTGCAATACTAATGTATTTCAGTATATCGTGATTCTGACAGGCAACTATTAAGCCCTGCCTCTGGCCCGGCTTAAGGGCATGGCTAGACGTGGCGGAATTGTTGTGCAATTCCGCAGCGGACAGTCCGCAGCGGAAATCCGCAGCGGACAGTTTGTCTATTGGTTTCCACACCTTTTTAGTTCTGTTCGTGCAGACATTGCTGAAAACTCCGCTGCGGACCATAGGCTGCGGTACGGAATTTGGTGTCCGCAGCATACACTGGCTGTTGCGGACTTGATGCGTACCTGTGGCGGAATTTCTCAATTTACTTCAATGGAGTTGCAAAATGATGCAATTAAATCTGCAGATGTTATGTATGTTGCGTTGCGGATTGCTTTTGCGAACAGGATATTTCATCATTTTGGCTGGATCTAAGTGTTTCGAGGCCTACAGCCAGACTGAGATGGAATGTTTTAAAAGACAGCAGGATGTACTCTTCACCTGAATACGCAACGGCTAATCCGCAGCAATTTAGTGCACATTTTAGGCAAAGGCGCAAAGGAATCTGCAACGCAAATTATGTGCGGCATTGATGTGGAAAGTGTCTGCAGAAATGCGCCACGTGTGACCATGCCCTAATGGGTGCACAAAGATGGCGGACCTCGGGACCATAGCAACCATTGCCCCCCCGCGATTGCGTTGCGGGAGGTGCGATGAGCTGTTAGAGGGGGTCGCCCCCCTCTTTCTAACGATTTAAATGCTGCGGTCGCTATTGACCGCAGCATTTAACGAGTTAAACGAGCGGGATCGCGCTCGAGTGCGATTGCACTAGTTACTCTAAAGTGTCGGCTGTAACAAACAGCCAACACCGGCATCGTATGGAGCGGGTTCACTCCGTGAGCCCATTCCATACTTCCCCTACGCGACTTTGGCGTATGGATACGTCAAATGTCGGGAAGGGTTAATGTAGGGGGCACCGAGAAGATTTCTCATACTGCTCCTTTACATCAGGTCATCCTGGAAGTCTCCTTTCTACAATTTCAGATCCTAGAGGAGGTCCCTACTCCTGGGAAAGGAACTGAAGTTTATTCTACTGTAATTCTAGCTCCTAAGCCTTCGGGCAAATGAAGGAAAAGTATCGACCTCCGATTCTTTAGAAATAAGTAATTCAGATAGGAGTCAATCAGATCCATGAAAAGTAGATTTCATGACCTCTTTGATCGTGAAGTTTGCAAACCTTCACATTCTCATTTTTTTACCTCTCAGAAAATATCTAAGAACAGCTGTATAGATAACATCTCTTTTGTTCAAGATCTCTTTGGCTCCTCAGAACTTTTCCTTGGTGGTATCCGCTATAGCTTCCTGTAACAACACAGGAGATATCTGTGGTTCCATACCTGGATTATTCATCTGACGCGCCATCTGCAAACTACTGTCCAGTAACTCCAACACTGTTGGATAATAAATTGGGAAAAGTCGGACATTGTTCCATCAAGAACAAAGATGTTCCTAGGCTTTGTCATAAATTCCCAGCAGTGAGTCTTATTTTTCATGTCAGCAGCTGCAGATGAATTTCTTTGGGCCTTAAGGCACTTACGACCCCTCCAAAGAGAGATACAGAACCTAATGTAACGCAACATGGAGTGGTTAAACAATAGGTGCACCTTGTCATTTTAAACTCATGAATCCGTTAGATGTGGAAACATCTCAGAGATGGGAGGTCCTTGATCCAGCATCTCTGGATCTTGTTGACTACAGATGCATCTCAACTAGGTTGGGAATATACCTGGAGGAGTGTACAGTCTGGGGCTCAAGGAGTCCCTGCTAGAGTGCTATGTATTTGATCCTAAATGAACTCAAAGCCATATTATATACTCTGCAAGTCCAGGGTATAGTCCATGTAAAGTCGGATATCATAACATGAGGCAGGGTGGTACCCGATCAGAACCCATTCTCAGAGAAATGGGGAAGATCTTGACATGGATAGCGTGCAACCTACCCATTAGTCTGCTGTACATATTCAAGGCTCCCTCAACACTATTGCTGACTGACTGAGTTGAAGTCTAGTATTCCTGGGAGAAATGTCTCTGAATCTAGTGATCTTCAAGCAGATCACCAGGATGTGGGGAGTGCCAGAGAACAATCTCATGGCGAAAGGTTCAAATGCAAGTGGACACATTTCTCTCCCTTTATCAGGAGGACAATTCCTTGGCAGTGGATGCCCTGTCCATGAATAGGAGGTTCAGGCAGGCCTAACTTTTCCCTCTGGTTTCCTTGATTCCCAGGGTATTTTTGAAAATCAGGCAAGTCTAGGCCATGGTAAAAGCCATCATACCGTTCTGGCCACAGAAGTCATGATATTCCCATCTCATTCAGATGAGTCAATGGTGTTACTGGAGACTTCCCCTAGTGCAGAACTTAGTGTCTCAGAGCACTCAACTGAACCTGAAGAGTTTCAACCTGACAGCCTGAAGGTTGACGAGCCCCTTTTATAATCTAAAGGGCTCTCCAATGAAATTATATAAACCTACTCACCAGGGGTGTAAATAGGCAAGACTGGGCCCCATAGAAAACTTTTGACTGGGCCCCCCTCCCCAAAAACCGACCCCCCCCACCCCCACGACCCTCGCCCGCCCGACAATGAAAATTTATCATTTCTGTTTGCAATGTAAAAATACAGCAATGCCGCCAAGTTGTAGATCATCTCCCCCTCCTCTATTTTATGAGATCCCATTTATAATGATCCCACAGCCCCATGTAGATAGTGTTACACACATCCGCTTGTAGATAGTGCCACACAGCCCCCCTTGTAGATAGTGCCAAACAGCCCCCCCTTTTAGATAGTGCCACACAACCTCCCTGTAAATAGTGGCACAACCCCTGTAGATAGTGCCACACCCCATGTAGATAGTGCCACATACCCTTGTTGTAGATAGTGCCACTAACACACTCCCCTGTAGATAGTACCTCACCCCCCTTGTAGATAGTGCCACATACAGCCCCCTTGTAGATAGTGCCACACACACCTCCTTGAAGATAGTGCTACACATCTCAGTGATGAAAACCTGGCCACTTATTTTAAAGTTAAAGTTGACAACATCCGGCATGATATTATCTCCCAGTCCCTTAGTATTATTGATCCCCTTCCCTCTTGCACTCTCTCTTCTACACTTTCAGCATTTGACCCAATAACAGAAGACGTCTCTAAGGTACTCTCTTCTTCTCGTTCTACTACCTGCACTAGTGATCCTATTCCCTCACACCTCGTTCAGTCTCTCTCCCTGGCTGTCACTAGTCACCTGACTAAAATATTTAATCTCTCTCTTTCTTCTGGAATCTTTCCCTCCTCTTTTTAAAATGCCATTATAACCCTATTACTGAAAAAAAGAAATTTTTTAACTGTCCTGCAGGGCTAACTACCGACCGGTCTCTAATCTACCCTTCAACTCTAGACTCCTGGAACGCATGGTCTACTCTCGCCTTCTCTGCTATCTCTCTGATATCTTTATTATTGACCCCTTACAATCTGTATATTTATTTAACAAAAAATAAAAAAAATAATCGTTTTCAAGGGTGTACACAGCCCTTAAGGACACTGCTCTCTCTTGGTTTTCTTCCTATCACTCTGACCACTCATTCAGTGTGTCCTTTGCTGGCTCTACTTCTCCTCTTCCTATCTATCGGCGTTACTCAGGGATTAGTCCTAGGTCCGCTCCTCTTTGGACAAGTCACTATTGGACAAACCATCAGCAGATTTGGCTACCAACACCATCTCTACGCTGATGATACCCAATTATATACCTCTTCCTGTGACATTATCCTTGCTCTAATACAAAACACCAGTGATTGTCTGTCAGCTGTCTCAAACATCATGTCCTCCCCTCTATCTGAAACTGAGTCTTTCTAAAACTGAGCTCCTTGTGTTTCTACCATCTACTTACCTACCTAAACCTGATGTCTCCACCTGTGTGTGGTACTACCATAACTCCTGGGAAGCACGCCCATTGTTTTGGGATTATTTTTGACTCAGATCTTTCCTTTACTTTGAACATTTAATCACTCATTTTTACCTCAAAAACATCTTCAGAATCCGTCCTTTACTCACTGTGGAAACAGCCAAAATGCTCATTGTCGCTCTGATTCACTTTCGTCTTGACTACTGTAACTCATTTCTAATCGGTCTTCCCCTCACTAAACTCTCCCCTCTCTGATCTCTTCTGAATGCAGCAGCCAGACTCATCTTTCTGACCGCTACACCAACGCCTCTACCCTGTGCCAGTCACTGCACTGGTTACCCATTCCCTCCAGAATAAAATTCTAATTTATTACTCTCACCCACAAAGCTCTCCACAGTGCTGCACCTCCTTACATCTCCTCCCTCATCTCTGTCTACCACTCTACTACGTTCTGCCATGATCGTAGATTAACATCCACCATAAACCGAACCTCCCATTACCGTCTCCAAGATTTTTCTCATGCCACACCAGTCCTCTGGAATGCATTACCCCACACAATCAGATTAATTTCCAATATCCACAGTTTTAAGTGTGCCCTGAAAACACATCTTTTTAGACAGGCCTATAACATTCCCTTATCTGACTCCTTTCCTTGGCCCCCCTTTTACAGTAGTCATCAGTACTTGACCCCTTCATTCAGCAGAATCCCCACACACCTTGCACCCTGATGCATTTTATATCTGTCATACACAGATACTGGCTGGTAACCAGCTCATACAGCTTTGTGTGTACTACCCCATGTGTATAAAAGATGTCTGGACCATTGTACTTAAAAAGCACTTTTTTACATTTTGTGTCTCCCTTTTTTCCTCATAGATTGTAAGCTCTTGCGAGCAGGGTCCTCACTCCTCTTGTCTAAATTGTCCATTTCTTTTGTCCCTATTTAATGTCTGATAATGTCTGTACATGTTCCCTCTGAATTGTAAAGTGCTGCAGAATATGTTGGCTCTATATAAAGATTATTATTATTATTATTATTATTATTATTATTATTAAAAGGGCATGATGCAGCTATTACCCATAACAGCTGTCAGACCAGATTTTATAGCACACCAGTCATTTGTTTGGTTACTGTGGAAAGCATGACTGATGAATTCAAGTAAATCAGAGTTTCCCTTTATAATAATGAAAAGCTCCCTAAGTATCGGTTTGATTTTTATTTTGTCTGTTGCTTAGTAACAAGACATGGACCATTCACGCTCTGTCTCTTTCTCTGTATGTCTCTCTGTTTCTCTCTCCCATCTCTCTGTTTCTGTCTCTCCCATCTCTGTCTCTCCCATCTCTGTGTCTCACCCATCTCTGTGTCTCTGTCTCTCCCATCTCTCTGTCTTACCCATCTCTGTCTCTCCTTAAGAAATTATTAAATCAAGGATACCAACCAGCAAGATTTATAAGGTGATTATATCGGATCATGCTCCTATATCTATTGGTATAGAGGGTTTTGGTAAACGACTACAATCTGGTATATGGAGGTTCCCCAGAGGGTTAGAACATGATAAAAAATGTCAGGAACTAATGTTCAGTGAATGGGAGAATATTAAACTGAACAATAAAGGCCATGAAGAACAGCCAATCCTTTTATGGGAAACTGCAAAGACAGTACTTAGAGGTAAAATTATAGCATATACAATAAGAACTAAAAAAGCCCAACGAGCTAAATATATGAACCTAAGCAACTTATATAAACAAAAGATTGTGAAATATAAAACAAATACAACTACACAGAATAGGATCAAGATGTTGGAATATAAAACCATGTTCGAACATCATTTAGAAGTGATAGAAAGAAATAGCATATCAAAAAGAGAACAAAGGCTCTTCCTTTGGGGTAATAAATCGGGGAAATGACTTTCAAATTTGATAAAAACAAGGGATATAGGGGCTTTAAGGAATGAAAAAGGAGAGAAAGTAACACACATTAAAGTAATAAATCAAATCATCACAGATTATTATAAGAAATTATATGAAGGTAAACGAGTGTCCATGGATAATATAAATCAATATCTCGAGAACATAGAGATGCCTCTAATAACACATGTTCGATTTGACCAACTACAAGCCCCAATAAAAAAAGAGGAGGTTTATGAGACAATCAAAAAGTCACCAAAACAAAAGGCTCCGGAACCAGATGGGTACACTTCAGAGTTCTTCAAATTAATGCTTTGTAAGGTGGGAGATATTTTGATGGAAGTATACAATAAACTTTTCAAAGATGCAGATTGTCATGTCCATGGCCGCGGGCAGTCAGGTTCACTCACCTCATGACAGCCGCAGCCATGGGTCTCACTTCCGCTTACCTTGGCCGGGTGTAACGTCTATGGCCGGAGACCGTCGTTCAGTCTTACCCTCTGACGGCCCCGGCCATGGACATTTGTCTTCTCGGCGTCAGCTCCCTCCAGGGAGACGCCGGCACTCACTTACGGGTCCTCGGACTGTTTCCCGCAGGGCGCCCGCGCCTGCGTGTACACGGCCTTAAAGGGCCAGTACGCGTTCAGCTGTCACCAACCAATTATTAGCCCAAATGGCTGCTGGACTATAAAAGGGGCTCTGCCCACTTGTTCCTCGCCTGAGCATTGTTGTATACCTAAGTTTGTCTTGCAAATGGTCTCCCAGTGTTTCCTAGTTCCCAGTGTTACCCGTTCCTGCTGCCTGTACCCTGTATCCCGTGCTATCGTATCTACTGAGAAAGTCAAGTCGTGTCTTCCGCTGCATCCACGGTGCCACCTGCTGTGAAAGTCAAGTCGTGTCTTCCGCTGCATCCACGGTGCCACCTGCTGTGAAAGTCAAGTCGTGCTTCCGCTACTGTCCACATTGCCTCAGGTACCCGTTCTGAACTATAGACATTGTTTTGTACTTTGTTGGCCAGCTGCTACTCCGCTACGCGGTACGGCCCTGTGGGTCCACACCCCGCGTCGTGACAGTACGCTCAGGCCATGGACCCCGTTGGCCAATTCAAGAGCCTGTCATCCTCCCAAGCCATGCAGGCGGACCTGCAGGATCTGCAAGCACGACAGGATCAACTCCTTGTGGCAGCAGACTCCATGGCACAGCAGGTAGGGGCGTTAGCTTTTTCCTCCACTGCTCCTATTCAAGCTCCTCCGATCGACCCTCCTGCTACACCTCCTGGCAGCCACAGTTCGGACCCTCGGTTCTCGCTGCCATTGCCACCTCGGTTCCATAGAGACGCAAGTTCGTGCAGGGGGTTTCTGAATCAATGCCATATCCACTTCACTCTGCACGCCCGAGCATTCCCTTCGGACGGAGCCAGGATTGCCTTCATTATATCTCTACTTGCCGGCAAGGCCCTGGCATGGGCGAATCCATTCTGGGAACAACAGGGACCCGAGACTCGAGACTTCCAGGGGTTCGTGCGCTTGTTCCGTTCCGTATTTTAGGAGCCTGGATGAGCCTCGTCGGCAGCCACTGCTATCTTTAACCTGCGCCAGGAGGACGCCTCCATGGGCGAATACACCATCCTGTTCCGGACTCTGGCAGGAGAATTGTCCTGGAACAATGAGGCCTTGGTAGCATCCTTCTGGCATTGGCTATCTCACTTCTCGGGTCCTCGGACTGTTTCCCGCAGGGCGCGCGTGCACGGCCTAAAAGGGCCAGTACGCATCCAGCTGTCAACAAACACGCCTGAGCGTTGTTGTATACCTAAGTTTGTCTTGCAAATGGTCTCCCAATGTTTCCTAGTTCCCAGTGTTACCTGTTCCTGCTGCCTGTACCCTGTAGCCCGTGCTATCGTATCTACTGAGAAAGTCAAGTCATGTCTTCCGCTGCACCCACGGTGCCACCTGCTGTGAAAGTCAAGTCGTGTCTTCCGCTGCATCCACGGTGCCACCTGCTGTGAAAGTCAAGTCGTGTCTTCCGCTGTATCCACGGTGCCACCTGCTGCTAAAGTCAAGTTGTGCTTCCGCTACTGTCTACATTGCCTCAGGTACCCGTTCTGAACTATAGACATTGTTTTGTACTTTGTTGGCCAGCTGCTACCCCGCTACGCGGTACGGCCCTGTGGGTCCACACCCCGCGTCATGACACCGGGTCCCGTAGGGTGCGCGCGCACGGGCCAGTGTACACATCGGAGTTAAATGTCAAAATTAGCCCATGAGTACCCTGGACTATAAGAAGGGCCCAGCCCCTTCCTCCCATGCCTGAGCGTTGTTGTCATACACTAAGTTTGTCTAGCAAATGATCTCCTAGTGTTTTCCAGTTTCCAGTGTTCCCCGTTCCTGTACCTGTAGCCTGTATCCCATACTACTTGGTAAAGTGCCGTGCTGAGCTGTAGTCATGCTGTGCTGTATTCCACGCCTGTCCTGCTACATCACTCCTGACGTCTGCCTGCTGCCTAAGACCTAGCCGAGCCTGTCATTGCTACTATCCGAGCTGCCACAGGTACACTATACAAACTATAGACTGTGACCTGCGTCCTGTTGGCCAGCTGCCATACCGTCAAGGCGGTACGGCCCAGTGGGTCCACGCACCCAACGTGACACAGATATAATGGAAACCGGAAACACAGCTTATATAAAGGTGATCCCCAAAAGGAAAGGTGACTCATTAGATCCGGCCTCATATATAGGCCAATATCACTAATTAATGGGGATGCTATGATGTATTCAAGAATATTAGCAGACAGAATGGCAGTGGTCCTTCCTGGCATCATCCATGACTCGCAAAATGGATTTATAGAAGACATGGGGTGAGAAATATAAGAAAGGTACCTGGGGTTCTTGATTGTACCAGGGTTAGTCCATCTTCAATGAAAAACGCGGCAATAATATATTTTGATGCGGAGAAAGCATTTGACAGTGTGGCCTGGCCCTGGCTCAACAAAGTGATGGAAAGGATACGGATAAGGGGCTCTTTTTTTAGAAGCAATTAATGGTATGTATCATCACCCATATGCACAAGTAGTTACACAAGGAGTTATATCAGAAAAGTTTAGATTGTATCGTGGCACAAGGCAGGGATGCCCTTTATCACCATTATTATTTAATATAGCTATTGAACCTCTAGCAAGATATGCATCACAGTCTTCACGGATAGAAGGTATAAAAGTTGGGGAAGAGGAAGTTAAAATAGCTTTATTTGCGGATGATCTGATTTTGTTTGTACACAATATAAAAGAGCAGGTATGAAAAATACTAGAAACACTACACGAGTTTGAACATTTGGCGGGTAAAATGAATAGCACAAAAACTGAGGTTTTATTGCTGGATAAACAAATGGATGTTGGCTGGAATCGAGAGATCGGATTGAATATTGTAAAAGATAAGATCAAATATTTAGGGATCTTTATTGGGAGAGACATACATGATATTTACAGGATGAATTTTGTGTCGGTACTGGATGATGCCAAAAGGGAACTCATTTCTTGGAAGGATCTGCCTTTATCATTATATGGTAGGAAGAACCTAATAAAAATGGTGATCTTCCCTAGATTACTGTATCAGCTCCAAATGATTCCACTCTTACTGAAACATAATGATATAATATCATCAAAACTTTCCAGAAATTTATGTGGAGACATAAAAAATCTCGTATGTCGATGAAAAATGTACAAAAAGATATTAGAATAGTGGGGATATCCTTCCCGGATATCAGGACATATAATATTGCTTGTATTGCAAGATATGTTATAGAGTGGATAAATGATAACAATAAATTTGTTAATTCTAAAATTGAAAACCAATTAACAGTATCAAACTCCTTGCGGACATATCTTCATCAATCCTTGGGTGTGGGTCCTTTGAGTTCAGGATCTTCGGTTTTGTTGAGAGATTCTACAATAGAATGGAGATTGCTGAGAAAAAGCTTTCATTTATCCTATAGCTTGTCAGGGTTTTTGGCCATTAGGGAATATTTACAATCTAAAGGCTATCAGAATAATATAGTCTGGACAAAAAGATGAGCTCAAAAGGTATATGCAGAACTCGGACTTGATAGATGAACAAAATAGAGAACTTAAAACCTTTGGTCAAATAAAAGAAAAATTCGGTTTGAGCAAGGGTTCTTCTTGCAATACATTCAAATCTGACATATAATAAAAAGGGGATTTAAAAAAATGATTGGGTATCAAACAGAAAAAATTTGGAGATATGATGAGAGGTATGCAGGGGAGTCCATCGATTGCATTTATTAGAAAGCAAATGCCGGTTAAGGACGATAGGAAAGGTATAAAAAATATAATAAAAAAAATGGAAAAGGATACACAGATTTCGGAGGAAGAAGTAGAAGAACGTCTGGTAAAAGGATGGGCCCGGGTTAGGAGGGCAATGTCATCTGAAAATTTAAGAGAGATGCAGTGGAAGGTAAGGGTTAGACTTTATAATGCATTTAACTTGCCTTACGAAAACTATATACCTAACTACACACAACAATGCCCAAAATTTGGGGAAATTAATGCAGGATTGGTCCACTGTTTCTGGCCATGCCCGGCAATCAGAAGGTTGTGGGTTTTGGTAGAAAAATATATGAGCTATGTACTAAATAAACAGATAAAACTAGATAAATGGGTTTGTTTGGTACAATTTAATCTGGGTGAAAAAAACCATCTTTCTGATCTAATTCACTTAATGACACTTTCAGTGAAAAAAGTTATTCTATTAGAGTGGGTATCAATGGATATTCCGTCATTTCTGCAGGTTAGGAGATTATGGAACAAAATATTATATTGGCAGTGGATTGATAAAAACAAACTAAAAAAAAATGGGAGCCAATTGTTAACAGAATAATATCTAGAGCAGAGTTTAAAGAAATGTACATAAATTAAAATAAAAAGGAAGGAAAGAGGATGAGCACAGATCATGGATAGGGGGGAGGGGGGTGTAAAGTATATTTGAAATAATTTTTTCGCAATATAAATGTATGCATATACAAAATTCCACCTGCGAGTGGATAATATTTTTATATAGATGAAAAATCAAATAAAGCATTTATAAAAACCAAAACCAAAATAAAAAAAAGAAATTAAAAAAATTCTTCACAAACACTAATCAATGGCCAGACACTCGTAAAAAGACACACCCCACACCCACAGACCACACCCCTTTTTGACAGTTTAAACATGGCTAGCATTTTTTGTTGAAAAAGATGGCAACCTTATACCCATCTCTAGCGTGTTCCTGTTAGTTACATTAGACACATTTTATGCTATTGCTAATCTATGTCAGTATAATATGTATAGGTTTTAGAGGTTAATCACAAAAAGAAAAGAGGAGAGCACGATAGGTTCCTTCTTTTAAGCTTTACTTAAAGCTTTACTTGGAATTATTAATTCTTCAAAATATTTTGGCATGTAGCCTTGGTTCTGCCCTTTCCAATATAAAAAGCCTCTGCTAAAGCATTTATCACACTTTCACACAAGAAATTGCTAGCCTCTTCTTAAACAGTCATTTTGACGTTTCCTTGCTATAGACAGATACATAGTTCGAGCACATGACCTCCTGTTTTATATCTGTCCAAAATCAAATGTTCTATCATAACTCAGGACATGTGAGAGCAATTATTTAACTTCTATTTTTCTGAATACAGTCATAGGTCATAGTAGTCATAGAGGGGGAATGTTTAACACATAGTTGTGGTGTTACAATGCTGTGCTTATTTATAAGGGATTTAGGCTGGTTTAATATACAGAGTTTAGCTTCTTTTTAGCTGAACAAAAAAAAAACACATCAAACTTATCCAGCCATCTACACTTAAAGACGCTCTGTCACCAGATTTTGCAACCCCTATCTGCTATTGCAGCAGATAGGCGCTGCAATGTAGATTACAGTAACGTTTTTATTTTTAAAAAACGAGCATTTTTGGCCAAGTTATGACCATTTTTGTATTTATGCAAATGAGGCTTGCAAAAGTCCAAGTGGGCGTGTTTAAAGTAAAAGTCCAACTGGGCGTGTATTATCTGTGTACATCGGGGCGTTTTTACTACTTTTACTAGCTGGGCGTTCTGACGAGAAGTATCATCCACTTCTCTTCAGAACGCCCAGCTTCTGGCAGTGCAGACACACAGCGTGTTCTCGAGAGATCACGCTGTGACGTCACTCACTTCCTGCCCCAGGTCCTGCATCGTGTCGGACGAGCGAGGACACATCGGCACCAGAGGCTACAGTTGATTTTGCAGCAGCATCGGTGTTTGCAGGTAAGTCGATGTAGCTACTTACCTGCAAACGCTGATGCTGCTGCAGAATCAACTGTAGCCTCTGGTGCCGATGTGGCCAACACGATGCAGGACCTGGGGCAGGAAGTGAGTGACGTCACAGCGTGATCTCTCGAGAACACGCTGTGTGTCTGCACTGCCAGAAGCTTGGCGTTCTGAAGAGAAGTGGATGATACTTCTCGTCAGAACGCCCAGCTAGTAAATGGTTAAAAAATACATATAGCACAAAACCAGCTGAAGGAAATTATTTACAAAGGTTCTAAAATTTTTATATAGACATTAAAGTGACTGACATTCCGGCCCCTTTATGTTTTTAATTAAAGAAAAATGCTCCCAATATCTCTTCTGCCTGCCCATTGCTGCACAAGGTAGTGGGCGGCGATTACGGTGAGTGACCTTACCAGCCTGTGCTTCCTTGCATCATTGGAAGGACTGTACTGATGTCTATAGTATAGTTAGGCACCATACAGTCAACCCAACAGGAGAATCTTTACTACTGATATCCCCATATTACCCATACAAGGAAATGTATGTCTAAAGTCAATTTGAAATCTATCATATTACTATATACCATGACTACTGCTGCCATGGCGTCTGCGACTTTAAGACACTAGTGCAATCCTCATGAAAAATAGCTGGCTATTCAGTCCTGCCATTATATGTGTCACGATGCAGGGTGTGGACCTACTGGGCCGTACCGCGTAGCGGGAAGGCAGCTGGCCAAACAGGTACAATACAATGTCTATAGTCCAGAAAGGGTACCTTAGGAAATGTAGACAGTAGCAGTGATTCAGCTAAGGCTCCGGCAGCAGACAGACACCAGGCGGGTGTGACACAGTAGATGCAGCGGAAGACACAACTCGACTTCAACTCTAGACGGCACAGAGGCAAGGTAGCACGGGATACAGGGTACAGGCAGCAGGAACGGGTAACACTGGGAACTGGAAAACACTAGGAGACCATTTGCAAGACAAACTTTAGGTAACACAACAACGCTCAGGCAATGATCAAGAGGGCAGAGCCCTTTTTATAGTCCAGCAGCATTCTGGGCTAATTGCAGATTCACTGCAACTGGATGCGTACTGGCCGTTTAAGGCCGTGCACGCGTGCGCGCCCTGCGGGAGACAGTCTCTGAACCAGGAAGTGAGTGCCGATGTCTCTCAGGAGGGAGATGCCGCCGAGAACTCACACGTCCATGGCCGCGTCCGTCAGAGGGTATGTCAGAACGACGGTCCACGGCCATAGACGTTACAATATGCAAAGCCATGGTGTTTAGGCAGCTTTACATTTGCTTTGTATTTTTTTACTTCTTTAATCATTGGTTATGTTTAACTATAATGTTTGGAAACTACTGATCTTTTTGTTGCTTGTTGCTTTTTCATGTAGACAATGTGCATGCTTTAAAACAAGCTCCATTCTAAAAGTCTCCTTTGCTGATAACTATTTTTGGGGTGCTGCCATTGCACATTGCTGTCTCTAATTAATCCTGTAATAGAAACATTATTAGTGCTAATGACGTCATCCTGCCATATGGTTTCCAGTTCCCTTCAATTATGAATATTTTATTATTGAGAATATTTTGTCATAGGCAGGTTTTTCCTATGTGCACAAAATTATCTCATTGACACATTGACACTTTTTTGTCACCTAGTTGATTTTGGCCTCATGATACTGTATCTGCTCCAATGATGCATCCAAGGATGTGTAAAACAACAAATGCTATTTTAAGTGCATCAACAGAACTGCATTGTGCTCACAACATTTTATAAGAAACACTAAGGAATATAAAAAAAAACAAATGCAGTTAAACTGTCTGTGATATGGCACAAAAACCTGAAATAAAACTAAACGATCTAATTGAATGTAAAAAGGCCAATTAATGTAAAAAAGAAACTGCTAAAATTGTCAAATTTCTTGATCAGCTCAAAACCCGACTGGGCTAAAAATAAGATCAGTTGCATCATGCTTCTACATTTTCCTATCCAATTAAAGTCAAAGGGGTTCAGCTTTTTTTCCTTTTAAAGAGAATGTCCATCTTTTAACACCATGTCGTTTTTAGGTCCAACATTCTGTGCTGATTAAATTCACACAGCCATAGTGTTAAATGATACAATTCTGTGTGCATGCAGTCGTCACTAGAGGGAGCTAAGCAGACCTGCTGCATACTATTATTGAGTTTAATGCATAAGTTATTTTCAGTAAGCTCCTGAGCTTCCCCTAGTGGTGACTGCAGGCAGCAATAATTTTATAATTTAAAGGTTCATTCCAGTCAAAAAAAATAAAAAATCGCCTTTTTGTAAGAGTAAGGGATTGTTCACACGCAAACTAAAAAACGTCTGAAAACACGAAGCTGTTTTGAAGCGAAAGCAGCTCCTGATTTTCAAACTCGCATTTTTCGCGGCGTATTTTACGGCCGTTTTTGGAGCTGTTTTTCAATTAAGTCAATGAAAAAATGACTCCAAAAACGTCCCGAGAAATTACCTACACTTCTTTTGACACGGCATCATTTTAACACGGCATTATTTTACACGCCGTATTTTGAAAACGACGCGTAAAATTACGCCTCGTGGGAACAGAACACCGTAATCCCATTGCAAGCAATGGCCAGATATTTGGAGGCGTAATGGTGGCGTTTTTTCAGGCGTAATTCTAGGCGTAAACTGCCCGACTTACACTACCATTCAAAAGTTTGGGGTCACCCAGACAATTTTGTGTTTTCAATGAAAACTCACACTTATATTTATCAAATGAGTTGCAAAATGACTAGAAAATATAGTCAAGAGATTGACAAGGTTAGAAATAATGATTTTTATTTGAAATAATAATTTTCTCCTTCAAACTTTGCTTTCGTCAAAGAATGCTCCATTTGCAGCAATTACAGCATTGCAGATCTTTGGCATTCTAGCTGTTAATTTGTTGAGGTAATCGGGAGAAATTTCACCCCATGCTTCCAGAAGCCCCTCCCACAAGTTGGATTGGCTTGATGGGCACTTCTTGCGTACCATACGGTCAAGCTGCTCCCACAACAGCTCTATGGGGTTGAGATCTGGTGACTGCGCTGGCCACTCCATTACAGATAGAATACCAGCTGCCTGCTTCTTCCCTAAATAGTTCTTGCATAATTTGGAGGTGTGCTTTGGGTCATTGTCCTGTTGTAGGATGAAATTGGCTCCAATCAAGCGCTGTCCACAGGGTATCGCATGGCATTGCAAAATGGAGTGATAGCCTTCCTTATTCAAAATCCCTTTTACCTTGTACAAATCTCCCACTTTACCAGCACCAAAGCAACCCCAGACCATCACATTACCTCCACCATGCTTGATAGATGGCGTCAGGCACTCTTCCAGCATCTTTTCAGTTGTTCTGCGTCTCACAAATGTTCTTCTGTGTGATCCAAACACCTCAAACTTCGATTCGTCTGTCCATAACACTTTTTTCCAATCTTCCTCTGTCCAATGTCTGTGTGCTTTTGCCCATATTAATCTTTTCCTTTTATTAGCCAGTCTCAGATATGGCTTTTTCTTTGCCACTCTGCCCTGAATGCCAGCATCCCGGAGTCGCCTCTTCACTGTAGACGTTGACACTGGCGTTTTGTGGGTACTATTTAATGAAGCTGCCAGTTGAGGACCTCTGAGGCGTCTATTTCTCAAACTAGAGACTCTAATGTACTTGTCTTTTTGCTCAGTTGTGCAGTGGGGCCTTCCACTTCTCTTTCTACTCTGGTTAGAGCCTGTGTGTGCTGTCCTCTGAAGGGAGTAGTACACACCGTTGTATTAAATCTTCAGTTTCTTGGCAATTTCTCGCATGGAATAGCCTTCATTTCTAAGAACAAGAATAGACTGTCGAGTTTCACATGAAAGCTCTCTTTATCTAGCCATTTTGAGAGTTTAATCGAACCCACAAATGTAATGCTCCAGATTCTCAACTAGCTCAAAGGAAGGTCAGTTTTATAGCTCCTCTAAACAGCAAAACTGTTTACAACGGTGCTAACATAATTGCACAAGGGTTTTCAAGTGTTTTCTAATCATCCATTAGCCTTCTAACACAGTTAGCAAACACAATGTACCATTAGAACACTGGAGTGATGGTTGCTGGAAATGGGCCTCTATACACCTATTTAGATATTGCATTAAAAACCAGACGTTTGCAGCTAGATTAGTCATTTAGCACATTAACAATGTATAGAGTTTATTTCTGATTAATTTAATGTTATCTTCATTGAAAAAAACTGTGCTTTTCTTTCAAAAGTAAGGAAATTTCTAAGTGACCCTAAACTTTTGAACGGTAGTGTACGTCTGAAACCACTGCATGTGAACATACGCTCATGGAGCTATGCAAGACCCCAAATTTACCTGAATAGTGCCATTACAGAGATCTCCTACTAGGCCGCAGCTGAAGCCTGTGCTACCATAATAATAGAGCACTGCTGTCCTGAGCCAATTGGGAGTCAGTATCTGAAATATACCCAAACAGAATTATATAATTTTACAATAATGACTACTCCCCTGCGGGATACTAATAGGCCACCAGTGATAATAGGGCATGGATAATGTTAAGATGTAGAAATCCCTCATGTTTTTGGTCTCGTTTATAACAGCCAGTTACTTTTTACTAGGCTGGCAGGGGCTTGGTTGTGTGCACCCACCCACTGATATCTATGAAAGGAGAAGGAATTAACATGCAGCTGACTCAAAGTCATGGAGTCATGGAGATAGCAGCCACTTGATGCAGCAACGTAGAAAATATGGGACGTACAAAAATAACAGATGCTGCATAGTCATGCGTACATATAAATTGTAAACTTTATTCAGGTAATACATTTAAAACATTATATCCAAACTGGAGGAAACTCCACACATGGAGTAGATGGATACAACAGTCATGTGTACAAAACCCAAAAAGAAATAAATAAGATATATATATATATATATATATATATATATATATATGTATATATATATGTATATATATATATATAATATATATATATATATATATATATATATATATATATATATATATATATATATATATATATATATATATAGTAAAAGAAAGAAGCAGCACTCAAAGATAAATTCCAAAATGGGTATAGGTGCCCGGCAGGTAATCCTGATCCAAGGATTGTAAATGTGTATAGAAAGAAATCCCGCAGCACTCCGGTATGGCAATTAAAGGTGATTTATTTCAAACAACAAACAGGATGCAACATTTCTGTCCAACCTTGGGACCTTTTTCAAGCATGGTGCCACATTGATAACAGTGATATAAATATCATGTGTATCATTTACATAATGAACCATCAATATAGTGTTGTACAAGTTTTACAATCCATAAGAGTACATAATAAACTCAGTTCATTAAATGTGTTTGCAATAGCAGTGTACATGTGATAAATACATAACATAAAAAAAACATATTCCGACATTAAATAAAAACATATATGCTTGATTACTATATAATCAAACATGCAAAAACATGTGTTTGAATTAGGACATTAGGGCCACTCACCAATCAGGACTGTAGTGTGTAATTCATAGTGGTACACTATCTTAGAACCATACTCTTGTTAATTGCACGGCGTTCCTGTTAACTCAGTGCGCATGTCAGTAATCTTTGACCTTGAAGTGAGTCGTTGCTATGCAACCACATGATACACAAGTCACTGCACAGGCACCGGAAGTGCTAAGTATCGTAGCAACTATTTTTGTATGAAAAACTGATCCTCATACTTTCAAAAAATAGGAAAATTCGGCTCTAAGGGAGAGGATAATCATCCTTGTGTATATTATAACTGTTAATCCATAGAAAAAGAAGAAACATAAGAAACATAAGAGATACCATTCTGAGCTTGCATGCACAGATTACATGTTCGCTGCAAATATTTACAACGAATTGTCCCACGCGTGGACTCGGGATTCCCGACTCACCATTACGTGATTCGTGGTACCCAAAGTCAGGACCCGTATGTTAACTTGTCACATTTTCATGTGTCAGGTCAACTTATACAGTACCCTATACATCATGTATCGGGACAGAGAGTCCGTTTATAAAGCAATTAAACTAGACTGTAGCTCATAACTTGCGTTAAGCTGACATTTGAGTCAATATTTTTCTTCTATTTTCTAATTAAATAAATCACCTTTATTTGCCATACCAGAGTGCTGTGGGATTTCCTTTTATGTATATATAAACACAAATGAACACAGCACTCCAACATACCTATATATCAGGCCACGTGCTCGTTACCAGGGGATGAATCAATTCCCCAACTTGAGTATGACGCAACAATAGAACGTAGTAACGGCACCAGGACTTCAGAGTAGATGAAACAGGGTGGATTTATTCACCTCAAGTAAGCGACGTTTCGGTTCAACAGAGAACCTTTCTGAAGCTATAACATACTGCACACAGTGTCAAGTATAATAAAGAAGTACATACAGTAATTCACAAAAACACAATTTGATGTACAGTTTACATAAAACACATATAAATATGATTCCCAACATATATCAAAGGCTGTTTTTTTAAAGTGCAAACATTCCATGATGAATTCATATATAAAATACATTATACAAAAATCGTGGACAGTGATTAAATTAGCAATTAGACTGATTTAGAGAGGTGCAGAGGCCAATTAAAAGTATATAAATACACAAAACTTACAGTTAATAGTATAACATCGATACCAGACCTATCCAGCAAATAGCGTATGCGCGCATCTATTGCGCATGCTCGAAGATACTCGTTTACGCATGCACAGAATGACTGGAACGCAAGCTCCATCTTTGCGAATGCGCAATAGTGATCTTCCTGTCATATGCGTTCCACTGGATTGAACTTCCGGTTTGGACGCCATCTTCGAGCATGCGCAGTAGATGCGCGCGGACGCTACATGCTGGATAGGTCTGGTATCGATGTTATACTATTAACTGTTAGTTTTGTGTATTACATTCAATTGGCCTCTGCACCTCTCTGAATCAGTCTGTCACTAAGGGTCTGTGGACCCACTGGGCCATACTGCCTTGGCGGTAAGGCAGCTGGCCAACAGGGCGCAGGTCAATGTCTATAGTTCGTATAGGTACCTGTGGCAGCTCGGACAGCAGCAGGGTAAGCTCGGCTGGGACTAGGCAGCAGGAAGACGTCAGGCTAGATGAAGCAGGTCAGACGTGGAATACAGCACGACACGACTTTGGCACAGCACAGTGCTAGACAAGGATAGAATGGAATGCAAGGAACAGGAAAACACTAGGAGGCCATCACATAGACAAAAATAGGAAACATCAACAACGCTCAGGCATAGAAGCAGGGGTCTGGAGCCCTCTAATAATCCAGGGTACTCACGGGTTAAAGTTCATCAGAAGTCACCCTACGGGATCCGGCTGAGGTGAGTGGACGCGAGCGGTGGCGTCTCCTGAGGAGGAGGCTAGGGCCAGCGCTCGCCGACTCGTGGCTGCGGCTGTCAGGAGGAGATTGGAGCTGACGGCCCACAGCCACAGACATTACACATCCTAATTGCTAATTTAATCACTGTCCACGATTTTTGTATACCGTATTTCCATGTATAATGTATTTTATATATGAATTCATCATGGAATGTTTGCACTTATATAGGTTGGGAATCATACTTATATATGTGTTTTATGTAAACTGTACATCAAAATAGTTTTTTTGTGAATTACTGTATGTACTTCCTATTTATACTTGACACTGTGTGCTGTATGTGGTAGCTTGAGAAAGGTTCTCTGTTGAACCGAAACGTCACTCACTGGAGGTGAATAAATCCACCCTGTTTCATCTACTCTGAAGTCCTGGTGCCATTACTACGTTCTATGGTTGCTTTATACTCAAGTTGGGGAATTGATTCATCCCCTGGTAACGAGCACATGGCCTGATATATAGGTATGTTGGAGTGCTGTGTTCATTTGTACAGGACTGTGTTTGTTGAATCGGAACACGTGCACCCACTATAAAATTATGTCTACTGAAGATGATGTGGATTTAGGTGTGATTACACCTCAAGTTTTTACTTATACCAGAGAGGACGCTGACCGTATCCTCCAGGGTCTATCTGGAGATAGAAAAAATAGGAGGGTTCCTCCAGCTCACCTTGTTGTAGATGTATGAAGTCGTTCACGCACGGATCCCCTTGTCGGCACACGTACAAGCATAGGAAAAAGGCAAAAATTGGATCCAGCGTTGAGTTTTTAGTCTGTTTAAAATAGGAATCTTCTTCCAAGTTTTATTGACAAAAGGATAAAAAACAAGTGTGGTGAAATAAGATTATTTCCCAAGTACAAATAGAGGGATGATAAAGCAGTGTGAGCGGTGTTTTTTATCCTTTTGTCAATAAAACTTGGAAGAAGATTCCTATTTTAAACAGACTAAAAACTCAACGCTGGATCCAATTTTTGCCTTTTTCCTCTATCTGGAGATGTTACCTTCCTAAGTGTGCCCACTGTTGAGAATGTGAGGAGAAAATGGGAAGCAGACTCCAAAAGATTGATTTCTCTTGAACTGCATCTATCAACCCTTGGAGAATACTATAGATGTTTTCGTATTCCACGTGGTATGCGTTCACACCTGAGACCCAATCTCTTTCCTGTAAATGTGGCATTTAAGGAGAGATTTGACGCTTTCTCTAACAAAAACTCTCAGGATCTCCTGTTACTGAATATTGATGTCACGAGGGGTTTGTGGACCCACTGGGCCGTACCGTCTTGGCGGTAAGGCAGCTGGCCAACAGGACGCAGGTCAAAGTCTATAGTTCGTATAGGGTACCTGTGGCAGCTCAGATAGTAGCGAGGCAGGCTAGGCAGGAACTTGGCAGCAGGTGGACGACAGGTGTGGAGAGGCAGGTCAGGCGTAGAATACAGCACAGCACGGCTGCAGCAAGCACAACACTAGATTCAGGATACAGGAACAGGAAACAGGAACAGGAAAACACTGGGAACAGGAAACACTAGGGGGCCATTTGCAAGACAGACTAGGGATACAACAACAAAGCTCAGGCATAGAACTAGGGGGCTGGACCCCTCTTATAGTCCAGAGTACTCCCAGGTCAGAGGTCAGGAACGAGGTCCGGTGCGCGATCCCTTGGCGTCCTTCAACCTTGGCGTTGGAGGAGAGAAGACACCACAGCTCCAGGCGCACAGTTGACTTTGCAGCAGCATCACCATGTGCAGGTAAGCATAGTAAACTCCCTAGAGACGAGCATATTAACCTTTTGGACGCCTTTCAGCCGATGTATCTTCTTTGTCCGACGACAAGGTTGAAGGACCTGTGGGTGACGTCACGCTGTGTGTCTTTAGTGAAAGAAGTTGGGTGGGAACGATGAGAAGTGTATGATGCTGACTCATCAGCGTCATACACTTCTATTCACAATGCCCAGTTGGTAAAAACACAATACACGCCCAGTTGGTAAAAACACAATACACGCCAAGCTGGTAATACGAGAAAACACACCCAGTTGTCCACTGAAAAGCTCATTTACATAAATATAAAATTGCTCATAACTTGGGCAAAAATGATAGTTTTTCAAAAAAAAACAAAACTTTGCTGTTATCTACATTGCAGCGCCCATCACATTCAATAGGAGATAGGGATTTGATAATCTGGTGACAGAGCCTCTTTAAGGCATACTTTTCTGAACAACCTAAATATCAATTTGCAAATAATATACCTGTTGATTTAACCAATGAGAAGTTCCATCTTAGTGACTATGGGTTATTTAATAAGAGTAGATTTCAGCCCGCCCCCCAGACCATTCATGCTGTTGAAACCTATATTTCATTTGTTAAAAATCAGGTTGATTCTTTGAAAAAAATGCAAAGTAGACAGTATATCCATAGAAACCTGACACGTGCTGAACATTTGGCACTTAAAGAATTGGTGCCTTTACTACGTTCTATGGTTGCTTTATACTCAAGTTGGGGAATTGATTCATCCCCTGGTAACGAGCACATGGCCTGATATATAGGTATGTTGGAGTGCTGTGTTCATTTGTACTGGACTGTGTTTGTTGAATCGGAATACGTGCACCCACTATAAAATTATGTCTACTGAAGATGATGTGGAATTAGGTGTGATTACACCTCAAGTTTTTACTTATACCAGAGAGGACGCTGACCGTATCCTCCAGGGTCTGTCTGGTGATGTTACCTTCCTAAGTGTACCCACTGTTGAGAATGTGAGGAGAATATGGGAAGCAGACTCCAAAAGATTGATTTCTCTTGAACTGCATCTATCAACCCTTGGAGAATACTATAGATGTCTTCGTATTCCACGTGGTATGCGTTCACACCTGAGACCCAATCTCTTTCCTGTAAATGTGGCATTTAAGGAGAGATTTGACGCTTTCTCTAACAAAAACTCTCAGGATCTCCTGTTACTGAATATTGATGTCACGAGGGGTTCGTGGACCCACTGGGCCGTACCATCTTGGCGGTAAGGCAGCTGGCCAACAGGACGCAGGTCAAAGTCTATAGTTCGTATAGGGTACCTGTGGCAGCTCAGATAGTAGCGAGGCAGGCTAGGCAGAAACTTGGCAGCAGGTGGACGACAGGTGTGGAGAGCCAGGTCAGGCGTAGAATACAGCACAGCACGGCTGCAGCAAGCACAACACTAGATTCAGGATACAGGAACAGGAAACAGGAAAACACTGGGAGCAGGAAACACTAGGGGCCATTTGCAAGACAGACTAGGGATACAACAACAAAGCTCAGGCATAGAACTAGGGGGCTGGACCCCTCTTATAGTCCAGAGTACTCCCAGGTCAGAGGTCAGGAACGAGGTCCGGTGCGCGATCCCTTGGCGTCCTTCAACCTTGGCGTCGGAGGAGAGAAGACAGCACAGCTCCAGGCGTACAGTTGAATTTGCAGCAGCATCACCATGTGCAGGTAAGCATAGTAAACTCCCTAGAGACGAGCATATTAACCTTTTGGACGCCTTTCAGCCGATGTATCTTCTTTGTCCGACGACAAGGTTGAAGGACCTGTGGGTGACGTCACGCTGTGTGTCTTTAGTGAAAGAAGCTGGGTGGGAACGATGAGAAGTGTATGATGCTGATTCATCAGCGTCATACACTTCTATTCACAACGCCCAGTTGGTAAAAACACAATACACGCCCAGTTGGTAAAAACACAATGCACGCCAAGTTGGTAATACGAGAAAACACGCCCAGTTGTCCACTGAAAAGCTAATTTACATAAATATAAAATTGCTCATAACTTGGGCAGAAATTATCGTTTAAAAAAAAAACAAAAAAACTTTGCTGTTATCTACATTGCAGCGCCCATCACATTCAATAGGAGATAGTGATTGGATAATCTGGTGACAGAGCCTCTTTAAGGCATACTTTTCTGAACAACCTAAATATCAATTTGCAAATAATATACCTGTTGATTTAACCAATGAGAAGTTCCATCTTAGTGACTATGGGTTATTTAATAAGAGTAGATTTCAGCCCGCCCCCCAGACCATTCATGCTGTTGAAACCTATATTTCATTTGTTAAAAATCAGGTTGATTCTTTGAAAAAAATGCAAAGTAGACAGTATATCCATAGAAACCTGACACGTGCTGAACATTTGGCACTTAAAGAATTGATAGACAACAGTGATCTGACGATCAAACCGGTGGATAAGGGAGGTGCCATAGTTGTCATGGACACCTCCCTCTATCTACAGGAAATGGAAAGTCAGCTTAATGAAACTAATGTCTTTGCATTGCTCTCAGGGGATTCTAAGTTCACATATCTCAGTGAGCTGGACACCCTGATCACCAAAGCATTTAAGAACAAAATTATTGATAAAGATCTGTGTGAATTTTTACAGGTTAAATTTCCTGTTACCCCTGTACTATATCTTCTGCCGAAGATTCATAAGGATCCCATTAGGCCCCCTGGGCGTCCCATTGTGTCAGGGAGTGATTCTTTGTTTGTTCCCGCAGCAATGTTTATAGATAAAATCTTAAGTCAGTTTGCCATTGGTATGGACTCTCACATCAGGGACACCTCGGACTTCCTGGTCAGGATCCATGATCTTATGATCCCTGACCAGTCGGTCCTGGTTCCCCTTGATGTGGGAAGTCTCTATACTTCAATTGACCATCGGGAGGGCATCGGTGCCTCACTTTTACATCTGGAGAAGTCAGGGTTCTCTGATGAAAAAATTGGATTCATCAGATCACTCTTGGAGTTCATCCTTATGAAGAATTATTTTTTGGCAGGGGACAGATTCTATTTGCAGAAGAGAGGGACAGCAATAGGGTCTAATACGGCACCTACATATGCAAATATCTTTATGCGGTGGATTGAGGAGGGCCTCGTCTATGTACCCCACCACTTCGGTCAAGTGCTGCGGTGGTGGCGGTACATAGACGATGTCTTCCTCATCTGGACCGGTTCAATAAGTCAATTAAAAGACTTTGTAACATTTCTGAATGGTTTGAATCCTACAATTAAATTCACTATGTCTTATTCTACCGTATCTATTGAATTTCTGGATACACGGATCTCAATATCTGGTAATAATCTAATTTCTGATCTTTAAAAAAAAAAAAGAACAGAAATAATCTCTTACATTACACCAGTGGACATCCGAGGACAATGTTAAAATAATTGCCCTTTAGTCCGTTTATCAGAGTCACGAGGGTGGTAAATCAAGAAGACAAACTATCCTCACGGCTTGATCAAATGTGCAAAAAAAATTTGATAGGGGGTATCCCAATAACATTCTAGAGATCAGTAGATGAAGGGTTGAGATGTTTGACAGACAGGACCTTTTGACTGGGAATCTAACTAAGGAAAAGAAGGTTTGTTTACCCTTTGTTTCTACCTTTTCCACAATGAGCTCACAAATTGGTGACATTCTGAGGAAGGACTGGAATGTATTGAGTAGAGCCTTTCCAAAAATAGTTGAGTTCCAGGAGAGACCTATGATGGCCTATAGAAGGGATAAAACAATCAAATATAGTGTAGTCAAGGCTGATATTGGGTCAAACTGGAAGAGCCAAACTTTTCTGGCCCCTCCGAAACAGGGATGTTACCCATGCCTAGGATGTAACATCTGTAATAATATGATCAAGGGTAGCTCCTTCAATCATCCACAAACTGATAGATTAATTAACATCAAGGGTTTCTTCACATGTCAATCATCATTTGTTATCTACATGTTGAGCTGCCGCTGTGGTCTTCACTATGTGGGTGAGACCACAACAGAAGTGTATCGCAGGATGAGAAATCATAAATCCAATATTAACACAAAGACACAGGATTTACCAGTGTCAAGACACTTTTTGTAAAAAAAACATGGTGTGTCGCAATTAAAATTTAGAATCACAGATTCAGTACCCCAAATTAGACGTGGCGGTGATAGAGGGTTGGCCCTTAAAAGAAAGGAGTTGGAATGGATATACAGGTTGGAAACCATGTCTCCCAAGGGGTTGAGTACCCTTGTGGCCCACATATTTAGAACGGTGGGGGGTAACTTGCCTCGATACTTGAGGGTTGTTATCGGTGGGTTCTCAAAGGTATAGTTTGTTCCTTGTATATGTATAATTTAGGGTCTAATTTGGACTGTATTTACATATATTTTATCCAATTCTACTGTGTTTGTGCTTATAAATACTGTATATTCATTTTCTTCCGTTTTTTCTATATTCTTTAGACACATAGCTCTGTGTGAAGCAATTTGAGGGCTGTCGGAAAGTAGTAGAGGCCCATTCTCTGGGATCGTAATGTCCAGAGTAGAAAGATGTACACTGGTTCTTCAAAAAAATTTTTTCCAGAATACAGCGATGTAGTGTATTGTGTTTCTTTATATCTTGGATTATAAAGTTGTAGTGAATTATACAGTAGAGTACCCCTTTCATTTGAACTATGTTCCATATAAGTAAAGTGAGCTCCCTTTTTCTAAATAAAAAATGCATATTGATCGCATTTGAAATATACGTCTATCCCTTGATCTTTTGGGTTTGGGTTTATTTGATATCCCTGGTTGGGATGATATTATCCCCGGCAATTGTTAGAGCTCATTATGTCCGGATGGTGACTACAGTCACATGTGACAATATATTAGGATATCCTCCTTTTTTGATATATGGTAGTTCTTTAGTTAGGGTCATATAATTGCTGGTTGTCTGCCCCTTTTGGGTCCATGCCATTTGTTGCATCAATTTAGATGCTGTTCTGTGCATATATTCAAGTTTGCAGACTTCTCTACCTACAAAACTCCTCATTTCTCTGTTTACGCATGCGCAGAATGACTGGAACGCAAGCTCCGTCTTTGCGCATGCGCAATAGTGATCTTCCTGTCATATGCGTTCCACTGGATTGAACTTCCGGTTTGGACCCCATCTTCAAGCATGCGCAGTATATGTGCGCGAACGCTACATGCTGGATAGGTCTGGTATCGATTTTATACTATTAACTGTAAGTTTTGTGTATTTATATACATTTAATTGGCCTCTGCACCTCTCTGTATCAGCCTAATTGCTAATTTAATCACTGTCCACGATTTTTGTATACTGTATTTCTATGTATAATGTATTTTATATATGAATTCATCATGGAATGCCTGCACTTAAAAAAAACAGCCTTTGATATAGGTTGGGAATCATATTTATATATGTGTTTTATGTAAACTGTACATCAAATCGATGTTTTTGTGAATTACTGTATGTACTTCCTATTTATACTTGACACTGTGTGCAGTATGTCGTATCCCTGTTGAACCGAAACGTCGCTCACTTGAGGTGAATAGATCCACCCTGTTTCATCTACTCTGAAGTCCTGGTGCCGTTACTATGTCCTATGGTTGCTTTCTATATATATATATATATATATATATATATATATATATATATATTAGTCCTTCTCAATGAATTAGAATATCAATAAAAACTTTATTTATTTCAGTAATTCAATTCAAAAAGTGAAGCTCATATATTATATAGATTCATTACACACAGAGTGATCTATTTCCAGCATTTTTTTTCTTTTAATGTTGATGATTATGGATGACAGTTAATGAAAACCCAAAATTTTGTGTCTCAGAAAATTAGAATATTATATAAACCCAATTTCAAAAATGATTTTTAATACCGAAATGTTGGCCTACTGAAATCTATGTACAGTATATGCACTCAATACTTGGTTGGGGATCCTTTTGCATGAATTACTGCATCAATGCGGCGTGGCATGGAGGCGTTAAGCCTGTGGCACTGCTGAGGTGTTATGGAAGCCGAGGTTGCTTCGATAGCGGTCTTCAGCTCGTCTGCATTGTTGGGTCTGGTGTCTCTCTTCTTCCTCTAACAGATTCTCTATGGGGTTTAGGTCAGGCGAGTTTTATGGCCAATCCAGCATGATATTTTGCTTATTAAACCAAGTATTTTTACTTTTGGCAGTGTGGGCAGGTGCCAAGTCCTGCTGGAAAATGAATTTAGCATCTCCATAAAGCTTGTCAGCAGAAGGAAGCATGTAGTGCTCTAAAATCTCTTTGTAGACGGCTGCATTGACTCTGGACATGATATAACACAGGACCAACACCAGCAGATGACATGACTCCCCAAACCATCACTGACTGTGGAAACGTTGCAATGGACCACAAGCAACTTGGATTGATGCCTCTCCACTCTTCCTCCAGACTCTGGGACCTTGATTTCCAAATGAAATGCAAAATTTATTGTCATCTGAAAACAGGACTTTGGACCACTGAGCAACAGTGTTGGTCCACTGTGTTATATCAAGTCCAAAGTCAATGTCCCATCAAATTAGACTGTCAGTCAAAGGTAACTGAGATTAAATAAGTGCAGGAAAAATGCCCAATGGTAAAAAAGTAATACAGACCTACTGCCAAATGGGACTGAATGCTAGTGGCCACCCCTACGTGCGTTTCCATGCAATAGTGCCTTCATCTGGGGTTATGCTGCTAAAATTGTGATCTCACTCCTGAGGAACAGCCCCAGTCAGTGACAGTGACAAAATCAGCAGGGGCAGAAATACCGTAGGGGCCCAGGAGGTAAGGAGGGCCACTGCTACCATAAAAATAGCTTCCTATATTAGTATATTAGTTTGCATGTGAGCGACTAAGCTAATGAATGTCATGGCTTACATTTACTGGTGGATTATGTATCAGAAAGAGAAACTTAAAGGGTGTTCCCTATCTGCATTGAATGGAGACAACCATGATGGAGAAGCGGGATGCCTTAGCAAATAAGCTGAGCCAGACAGTCAGCCCCTTGATCACATCACTGGTCACATGCTGGCACACAGGGAGTGGAAAGAAGCTTTCTGCTACGTGAGGCTATGGTAACGCATCACAGCTTACCTGAAAGCCTTCAAATTTTTGGCCCACATGGCTGGCAATGCTGGATTGCCATAGGGGAGTTTGGGGTGGCCACCTGTGGGCCTGAGGCTCCCAGGTGGCCAATGGCAACCCAAAGAGTTAAAAGCACATTGCACTTTTGTAAAAACTGCAACAAAGCTGTCACATGACAATATGTGTTACTGTATTAGTGAAAGTGCATCACTGCCAAATAATATAAAATAATACAATTCCTATCCTCATTAGTTTGTGCTACAGAGCTGCTTTTAGTTTTATAACTGGGTCAATAAGTTAAAACTACAACTTTGGAAATCAGTTTTATACACTACAACATTTTGGGGTTTCCTAGTCACCCAGTCACTCTTAGTACGCACAAGTATACATAGGCTCCTTTCTGCTCTCTTTCTTTCCCCCCTCTCCATATGTATGAATTTTACATATTACTATTAGACATGTCTTGATCTATTTTACTTACTAGAGCAGTAGTTTGAGGTCTAGAGCTGCATTTATTTTTGATAGTAGACCATAAAGTTGTAACCCAGTCACCCTTAGTGCATTCAAGTGTACATAGGATCTATCCTGCTCCCCCCTCCTCTATTTATAGGTATCAATCTTGTATAGGAAGCTAGAGTAGCTATAGGTGGCCACTTTTAATTGCATCATAAACTTTGTTGTTATCGTTCACGGATGTCATAGCATGTAAACGGTCTAATAGGTTATTTGGGAATCAACCCGTAAGAGTGTGGGGGAGAACTCCAACTTTTAAAGTGCATTTATTGTATATTTATGTATATGCCAGAATACAGAATATGGTTCATTTATTTGATATTTATGTAACCTGTAATGGTGCCTAATGTTGTACACTGTGCCTTTAAGGTGCTATATATCTTTATGTTGCTTTCATCTCTCAGGTGGCGTTCTGCAGGAGGGGATGCCTGTACGGCCTGTTGTATTGATGCTGCACTTCTATCATTTTTATTTCACTGTAACATTACTTTTTGTTAATGATAGTTGTGGCGGATAAAGTCTAGCTGGCTGGTGGCCTAAATTGTTTGGTGCCATGATTTACAGTCCTGACGCCATTTTGTTAAATTCGTGCTGCACCATAACAGTGCCAAGACAACTCAGCGTGGCTACAACACGACCTAACACTGGGGGTGGCGCTTATGGTATAAAATGGCTTTTGTGGGTGCGACAAGCACAAGTGGCTAGGCCTGAGTTTTTGAGTTCTAGAAACAGTTGTGAGTGAGGACAGAAGTCTCCTCGTGAGTGTGCAAGTCTCGTGTGAGATGTGGTGGGTGGGGGGCAGGAGCCTTCATCCGTGTGCGAGTGCAAAGCAGCAGCAAGTCAGGATATAGACTGGGAAGAACTAATGTCAAATAATGGAACAAATGATAAATGGGAGATTTTCAAATCTACTTTGAGTTATTATAGTGCAAAATTTATTCCTACAGGTAATAAGTATAAACGACTCAAATTAAACCCCACATGGCTTACACCTTCTGTGAAAGGGGCAATACATGACAAAAAAAGGGCATTTAAAAAATACAAATCTGAGGGTACAGCTGTAGCCTTTGTAAAATATAAAGAGCTTAATAAAATCTGTAAAAATGTAATAAAATTAGCAAAAATACAAAATGAAAGGCAGGTGGCCAAGGATAGTAAAACAAATCCTAAAAAATTCTTCAAGCATATAAATGCAAAAAAGCCAAGGTCTGAACATGTAGGACCCCTAGATAATGGTAATGGGGAGTTGATCACAGGGGATCAAGAGAAGGCAGAGTTACTAAATTGGTTCTTTAGCTCTGTATATACAACAGAAGAAAGAGCAGCTGATGTAGCCGGTGCCAGTGCTGTTAATATATCAGTTGATATACTGAATTGGATGAATGTAGAGATGGTCCAAGCTAAATTAAATAAAATAAATGTGCACAAGGCTCCGGGACCAGATGGGTTACACCCTAGAATTCTTAAAGAGCTTAGTTCAGTTATTTCTGTCCCCCTTTTCATAATATTCAGAGAATCTCTAGTGACAGGTATAGTGCCAAGGGACTGGCGCAGGGCAAATGTGGTGCCTATTTTCAAAAAGGGCTCTAGGTCTTCCCCGGGTAATTATAGACCAGTAAGCTTAACATCCATCGTGGGGAAAATGTTTGAGGGGCTATTGAGGGACTATATACAGGATTATGTGACAATAAATAGCATTATAAGTGACAGCCAGCACGGTTTTACTAAGGACAGAAGTTGTCAAACTAACCTAATCTGTTTTTATGAAGAGGTGAGCAGAAGTCTAGACAGAGGGGCCGCTGTGGATTTAGTGTTTTTGGACTTTGCAAAGGCATTTGACACTGTCCCCCATAGACGCCTAATGGGTAAATTAAGGACTATAGGTTTAGAAAATATAGTTTGTAATTGGATTGAGAATTGGCTCAAGGACCGTATCCAGAGGGTTGTGGTCAATGATTCCTTCTCTGAATGGTCCCCGGTTATAAGTGGTGTACCCCAGGGTTCAGTGCTGGGACCACTATTATTCAACTTATTTATTAATGATATAGAGGAAGGGATTAATAGCACTATTTCTATTTTTGCAGATGACACCAAGCTATGTAATATAGTTCAGACTATGGAAGATGTTCATGAATTACAGGCAGATTTAAACAAACTAAGTGTTTGGGCGTCCACTTGGCAAATGAAGTTTAATGTAGATAAATGTAAAGTTATGCATCTTGGTACCAACAACCTGCATGCATCATATGTCCTAGGGGGCACTACACTGGCGGATTCACTTGTTGAGAAGGATCTGGGTGTACTTGTAAATCATAAACTCAATAACAGCATGCAGTGTCAATCAGCTGCTTCAAAGGCCAGCAGGATATTGTCGTGTATTAAAAGAGGCATGGACTCGCGGGACAGGGATGTAATAATGCCACTTTACAAAGCATTAGTGAGGCCTCATCTAGAATATGCAGTTCAGTTCTGGGCTCCAGTTCATAGAAAGGATGCCCTGGAGTTGGAAAAAATACAAAGAAGAGCAACGAAGCTAATAAGGGGCATGGAGAATTTAAGTTATGAGGAAAGATTGAAAGAACTAAACCTATTTAGCCTTGAAAAAAGACGACTAAGGGGGGACATGATTAACTTATATAAATATATTAATGGCACATACAAAAAATATGGTGAAATCCTGTTCCTTGTAAAACCCCCTCAAAAAACAAGGGGGCACTCCCTCCGTCTGGAGAAAAAAAGGTTCAAGCTGCAGAGGCGACAAGGCTTCTTTACAGTGAGAACTGTGAATTTATGGAATAGCCTACCGCAGGAGCTGGTCACAGCAGGGACAGTAGATGGCTTTAAAAAAGGGTTAGATAATTTCCTAGAACAAAAAAATATTAGCTCCTATGTGTAGAAATTTTTCCTTCCCTTTTCCCTTCCCTTGGTTGAACTTGATGGACATGTGTCTTTTTTCAGCCGTACTAACTATGTAACTATGTAACTATGTAAGTCAGCTAGCCAGTTGTGAACTAGTAGGCCTGAAATTGCCAGCCCACCCCTGTATCAGGGAGGAGCACCCATGGCTCTATTCGCAACTAGTAAAAGGCAGCCATCAATCACCAGACTGAACTGTCATAGGTAAGAGATTGTGCCTCTCATTTAGAGAAGAGGTTTGTTTTCTGCTGTGGCGGGTGTGTTTCTAACACAGGTTGAGTAAAGTTCAGTTGTTCCAAAATCTCCTGGTATTTTTCAATTTTTTCCCCAACACCTCTACAAGGGCTGTTCACCACCCGAGCGCCGACCTTACAAACCCATAAGTAATAGACCCTGGTGGAAGTCAGCTCCAATTGGAGTTTTCTACTTGTGGAACCCTGTTGTTTTAGGCCCCATTATTGTGCCAGAGCCTTGGCCAATTAGAAGATCATCTGGTACTCTGGTGTGCCAGTTCAACCCTGCCCAACAGGGTATCTAATATTAAACCTAATGCAAAACTTTGTAAAAAAACTGAAAACGTATTCAGCAATTAATGTAAGTAACCATTTAGGAATTTGATTATTAATATCAAACATATACAGTTTCACGCAAAATAAAAAAGAATAATAGTTGTGAAAACACATCTGTGGTTTTATAAATGGCAGTGACCAACAAAAACAAACACTGTTAATTATTGAGGCCATGTTCAATTATTATTATTATTATTTCTACAGCTTAGGCAATGCATGGGGGTGTTGTTTTCAATAGAATAGTCATTCATTTTTGTTGCATCGCACTCAGCCATAAAACAATAGCCTATACAGTGAGAGACAGAACAGTCTTCTCTGAGCACAAAGACCGCGTGTTTTTTTGCTATGTCATTTTGAATAATCATGACAATGGTCCATTAACACTGTGTCCCTTAGGTTAATCAGATAACAATCACAGTATGCCATGATATTTCGATATATATGCCTTCCTCTGTGTTTCATTCATTTTGAATGCTTATTCACAATAGTCTCTCAAATTAGGTTTTCTTTGTTATCTAAAAACTAAACAGAACTTTTAATGTAACCAAGTTCTTTGTTGCAAATTGAAATTTGTTTTAATTCATTTACAGCAATTGTCAGTCAAGTACAGGACAAATATTCAGTATATTCTTGCGTCAATTTCATTAAGTGGATAATAATTATAGCAGAATTGACGAGGAAACATATGTGGCATCTGCTATGACTAATATCAGTTCAATCTTTATCAATTCACTGTAACAGTAAATGGGGTCATGCTTAGATGTACACATGATATTTTCTTTTTCTTGTGTTTATATCTCTTTGTATAGTGGAATTTAAATACATTTTTGTGTTCAAATGGCATCACATGTCTTTTCTTTAAAGTATAAAATTATTAAACACAAAATTTGAATACACAACTAGCACTCACTTTAGGGTATGTGCACATACACTATTTACGTCCGTATTTCGGCCGCAAGTACCGGACCGAACACAGTGCAGGGAGCCGGGCTCCTAGCATCATACTTATGTACGATGCTAGGAGTCCCTGCCTCGCTGCAGGACAACTGTCCCATACTGTAATCATGTTTTCAGTACGGGACAGTTGTCCGGCAGCGAGGCAGGGACTCCTAGCATCGTACATAAGTATGATGCTAGGAGCCCGGCTCCCTGCACTGTGTTTGGTCCGGTACTTGCGGCCGAAAATACGTCTGTCCATTACGGACATAAATAGTGTGTGTGCACATACCCTTAGAGTAATAGCTAGGCTTTTTCAGGCAATACCGTGAAATAATAAATGGGGCAGCCAATTGGTTTTTGATATATCATTAGTCTAGAGATGACATGTACTGGAAGGAAATTTGTATTTAGAAAAAAAAATATTGCTCTCTAAACAATATCCAAAAATGAATACAAAACAAGAAGATTAATAGTTCTACAGTTTTATGTGTTACTTGACACCACACATCCTGATTAACAAGTTGTACAAAAATAGCAGCACCGACTACCTTTCCAGAATGTGGCACTTTGTAGCTGTTTGCTAAATCACAATATAATTGACATAAGGATATGCATAAACAAGACCTAGACAAGTAATATCCAAATGATATAGCTAATGTGGTAGCGTTATCGCTATAGCAAAGGTAGGACTTAAAGGGGTATTCCCATAATCATTATTTATCACCTAACCTTAGAATAGACGTTAATATCTCAAAGATGAGGGTCAGACTGCTGGGACCCACACTGATCACGAGAACGGGCTTACCTTGTCATTCCGGGGAGCACCATAGGAAAGGAGCGGTGGAGCGCATGCTTGGCCACCGCTCCATCCATTTCTATGGGACTGCCAAAGCTAGTGCTCTGCAGTCCGTTAGAAATGAATGGAGGCTGCCGCTCCATTCCTACGTGGCACCCAAGAATGGCAAATATTAAATATGGGAAAACCCCTTTAACAAGCCAGTACAATGTAGGAGAAGGCCACAATTATGACTGGGAATAGACTTACAGAAGGGACAAACAAAAACTATAGCAAAACCCTCATCACATTTTTTTTTAACATTGAAATGACCTCTTCTATCTATCTATCTATCATCTATCTATCTATCTATCTATCTATCTATCTATCTATCTATCTATCTATCTATCTATCTATCTATCTATCTATCTATCTATCTATCTATCTCTATTTGGTATTCTTTCAGAGCCTTTGACTGTGTTTAGCAAAGCAGAATATCTGACATAGTGTGCAATACAGTATAAAATATAAAAATGTTGACTTTCTGTTCTGTCATACCCCAAAAATGCATTTCCTCATATACACTGCAATTTACTGACAACTTGTATTAAATGTACATGTATTCATTGATTTATTGATTGCTATATTGGTGTTATTATTTATTTAAGATTAGGAACTTATTAGGGTATTTTAAAGCATATTTTACTGGATGTTGATGCATGGTTGTCTTTAGCAAAGGTCTCATGTCTTGAGAAAATTCTACACTGATTAGATACACATAGCTATATCAAGTGGTGATGAAAGCAAGAAGACCCAGTAACGCAATCACGCCATCGATCTTACATAGAACAACAGGAGACACATTCAAGACCAATGTCATAAGAGAAGTCAGCTTAATATGAACCTTTTGCCTACATAGCTTAAACACTCAATGTCAATTAGGGCCTGTTCACATCAGCGTTCGGGTTCCGTTCATCTGTTCCATTCAACCTTTCCGTCAGAGGAACAGATGAACGGAACCCGAACACTGATATGAACAGGACCTTACAGCACAAATCATAGTAAAATTTATTTAGAGGTTTATTATCTATGTTGTGAAAATATAATATAACGGCTATAACATAACCATAATAATGATATAATTATTATATAGTTGGCTGCAGCAGTCACATGTCCCTGTGTCAGTATATTGTCGCTGGAAGTAGAGATTGGCAGGGGAGGAACAGAAGATGCAGGGTATCAGTGAGGTGAGTATGGCTTTCTTTTTGTTTGTACACCATCGTGAGCTGCTTTAAAAGTTGTTTTTCTTCGCTGGACATCCCCTTTAATATATGGCAGAAGTGATTATGCAGCTTTTAATGCTAATGTTGAGGCTTTGTTAGGGCTTATTCAGATGACAGGGATAGTCGGCCGTGTGGCGGCAACTTTTTAATGGCCGTCACACGGCTGCATTAAAATTAATGCACGTCTATAGGGCTATTTACACTGCCGTTTTCTTAACGGACCATGTGTACGGCCCGGAAAAAAATAGGTGTTTTTACTTTTGACCAAGTGGGCGTTGTACAGAGGAGTGTATGAGGCTGACCAATCAGTGACCAATCAGCATCATACACTTCTCATTGTCCCAGTGTGATTGTGCAGTGAAAGAAGCTGGGCTGGAACAATGAAAAGTGTATGACGCTGATTGGTCACTGATTGGTCAGTGTCATACACTCCTCTGTACAACGCCCAGTTGGTAAAAAGGAAAAACACGCCCAGTTGTCTATTAAGAAACGAATTAGCATAAATCTAAAATTGTTTATAACTTGGTCAAAAATGATAGTTCTTCAAAATAAAAACCACTGTTGTTATCTACATTACAGTGCCGATCATATTATGTAGGAGATAGGACACTTATAATCTGGTGACAGAGCCTCTTTAACCCCTTGGCAACATGTCACGTATAGTTATGTCGCTGCCACCAAGGGGTTAGCGCATTGTCACAAAACTGTACGTTAAAGAGGCTCTGTCACCAGATTTTGCAACCCCTATCTGCTATTGCAGCAGATCGGCGCTGCAATGTAGATTACAGTAACGTTTTTATTTTTAAAAAACGAGCATTTTTGGCCAAGTTATGACCATTTTTGTAATTATGCAAATGAGGCTTGCAAAAGTCCAAGTGGGTGTGTTTAAAAGTAAAAGTCCAAGTGGGCGTGTATTATGTGCGTACATCGGGGCGTTTTTAATACTTTCACTAGCTGGGTGCTCTGAAGAGAAGTAACATCCTCTTCTCTTCAGAACGCCCAAGTCGATCTTACCTGCAAACGCTGATGCTGCTGCAGAATCAACTGTAGCCTCTGGTGCCGATGTGGCCGTCACGATGCAGGACCTGTGAGTGACGTCACAGATCTGCACTGTCAGAAGCTGGGCGTTCTGAAGAGAAGAGGATGTTACTTCTCTTCAGAGCACCCAGCTAGTGAAAGTATTAAAAACGCCCCGATGTACGCACATAATACACGCCCACTTGGACTTTTACTTTTAAACACACCCACTTGGACTTTTGCAAGCCTCATTTGCATAATTACAAAAATGGTCATAACTTGGCCAAAAATGCTCGTTTTTTAAAAATAAAAACGTTACTGTAATCTACATTGCAGCGCCTATCTGCTGCAATAGCAGATAGGGGTTGCAAAATCTGGTGACAGAGCCTCTTTAAAGTGATGAAGCAGGCTCAGCAGCTGAGCCTGCTCCATCACCAGCTGGTGTCAGCTGTATATCACAGCTTACACTCTGCTGCAATGGCAGGGTCCGGACTGAGGTCGGATCCTTGCCGATTAACCCCCTAAATACTGCGGTCAATTGCGTCTGCAGCATTTAGTTGGTTTGTACTCCATCAGCACCCCTGTGACTCAATTGTGGGGTGCAGATGGTTGCTTTGGCAACCCGAGACCTAACAATGACCTCCTGGGTGGCAAGTACGTAAGCCTATTAAGCCTTGCCCAGAGGCGGGACCTAATAGGCTTGCTGTTAGTGTATGACTGACAGCTATAAAACACTGCAATATGTATGTAGTGCAGTGTATTAGAATAGCAATCAGGCCTTCAGGCCTTCAAGTCCCCTAGTGGGACGCTAAACAAAGTTAATACAAATTTTGAATAAAAATAACAAAAATAAAGTTTCAAGTTACATAAACAAAAAAATGCAAAACTTTTCTTGTAGGAAAAAACTGAAAGCATTAAAAAAAAGTACACATATTTTGTATCACCGTGTCCGTAACGATAAAACTATAACATTATTTTTCCCACACGGTGAACGCCGTAAAAATAAAAAACAATGCCAGTATCACTGTTTTTTGGTCACCTCGCCTCCCAAATGTATAGTTTCCCAAATGGGGTCACTTTTGGGGGGTTTCCACTGTTTTGGTCCCTCAGGGGCTTTGCAAATGTGTCATTGCAACCGAAAACCATTCCAGCAAAATTTGAGCGCCAAAAGCCAAATTATACTCCTTCCCGTACTCAGGAATTTCAGGGCCCCATACAGCTAAATTTTCTGGGCCCCCCTACCGTGGCACCGCCTGTTAACGGTACTCCGTCCAGCACTATATCATGCTACCCCTTCATTTCTACTTGCTCTCTGAGAATCGTCGACACAGATGTAGTGCAAATCAGAGTATTGCAGCCTTCTCACATTCACTTCACTGTGAGAAGGCTGCAATACTGTAAATCGGCGCTACATCCGTGACGACGATTCACAGTGAGCAAGTAGAAATGAAGAGGAAGCAGCGCTCGGACCGACCCATCAGCTATTGATGGCCTATCCTGAGGATGTAACTACATTGTGCTGCACCATGTTTTCAGTACGGGACAGTAGTTCCACGGAGAGGCAGGGACTCCTAGCGTCGTACATAACTATGATGCTAGGAGCCCGGCTCCCTGCACTGTGTTCGGTCCGGGACCGAAACACATATTTTCGGGACCGAAATATGTTCCGTCCTTTACGGACCGAACATGCTCGTGTGAATCCGGCAGCCTCAAGTTTTGTATTTTTTTAAGCTGGTTCACAGAAAAAAATAATTGCAAATTCTACTGAACCAACTGCCTATTTAGAGACCGGCAGCAGCTCCAGGAGCGACATCATAAGGGTAGGAACACACTAGGCGGATAAAACTACACAGCTTATCCGCCACGGTAGCGCCAGCAAAACCGCACCAAATAGTGGCGCAGGTTTCGTGAGGCATGTCCGCTGCGGGAATCCTGCAGGGAAAAAAAGTTTAGACTTGCCTCGACCGTAGTTTAGGCGACGCGTCTCTCTCTTCTGAACGAAGCCCCGCCTCCTGGGATGACGCTGTAGACCATGTGACCGCTGCAGCAGTCACATGGGATGAAACATCATGACAGGAGGCCGGGCTCCGCTAAGAATCGGATCACGTCACCAGGACTACGGCTGGGGTAAGTCTAAACTTTTTTATAAATTAAAAAAAATACCTTTATTTTTAATCATTTGTGATTTTTGCGGCAGAACCGCAGCATTTCCACAACAGAGGAGCAGCGATTCTGCAGCATAAATTGACACGCTGCGGCTTAAAAAAACACACTGCAGGTCAACTTTTTTTGCAGCGTGTGGATGAGATTTGTTCAAATCTCATCCACTCTGCTGCGACTGTAATACGCTGCGGATTTTCCGCAATAAAACGTGTTGCATAAAATCCGCAGTGTTCATGTCTAGTATGTTCCTACCCTAACAATAAGGCCCAGTTCACAGAGTTTTTGGGCCTTGATATTGACTCGGACACTGCGTCGGAATCAGGGCCAAAAAACATCCAAAACCGCCTCCCATTGATTTAATCTGAAATCAATGGGAGCCAGTCGCGGAAAAAATAAAAAGCAGCACGTCCTTTCTTGCCGCGGTTCCGCCTCTGACCTCCCATCGAAATCAATGGGAGGCAGAAAATGCATTTTTCGCTGCGTTTTTTGTCTGCTGTCCTCAATCACCGCAGGCAAAAAACGCAGCAAGATAGTGTGGGCAGGTCAAAATCTGCCTCAAAATTCTTTAAGGAATATTGAGACAGATTTTTTCTGCCTGCAAAATACACTGTGTGAACAGGGCCATACATAATCAGCACTTTGAGACACTTTACTCACTGTGTCAGAAGAGCTGCTGGCTCCCACTCCAGTCCTCGTTGTCAGGCGATGTCTTCCAGGCAATGTCTTCCAGGCGATGTCTTCGGTCCAGACGTCCAGTCCTTCACTTTCAGCGAGGCTCCAGAAAATGGCGTGGATTGTAGAACGCCTGCCGCCGCGCTACATTTGGACTCTTCCCCCTCTCCTTACGCAGCTACGCGGAGGAGGAGGCGGAGGACGAGGACGAGGCGGAGGAAGACGAGGCGGAGGAAGACGAGGCGGAGGAGGAGGCGGCTTAGGAGGTGGAGGAGGACGAGGCGGAGGAGGACGAGGCGGAGGAGGACGAGGCGGACGAGGACGAGGCGGACGAGGACGAGGCAGACGAGGACGAGGCGGACGAGGAGGACAAGGCGGCGGAGGAGGCTTAGGAGGACGAGGCGGAGGAGGACGAGGCTTACGAGGCGGAAGAGGACGAGGCGGAGGAGGACGAGGCGGAGGAGGACGAGGCTTAGGAGGCGGAGGAAGAGGCTTAGGAGGACGAGGCGGAGGAGGACGAGGCTTAGGAGGCGGAGGAGGACGAGGCTTAGGAGGCGGAGGAGGACGAGGCGGCGGAGGAGGAGGAGGCCGAGGCTTAGGAGGTTGAGGAGGACGAGGCTTAGGAGGAAGAGGCTTAGGAGGAGGAGGAGGAGGACGAAAGAGGACGAGGCTTAGGAGGAGGACGAGGCTTAGGAGGTGGAGGAGGACGAGGCTTAAGACGAGGCTTAGGAGGAGGAGGACGAGGCTTAGGAGGCGGAGGACGAGGCTTAGGAGGACGAGGCTTAGGAGGCGGAGGAGGAGGAGGCGTTGCAGGACGAGGCTTAGGAGGCGGAGGAGGCGGTGGAGGACGAGGCTTAGGAGGCGGAGGAGGACGAGGCGGCGGAGGAGGCAGAGGAGGCTGAGGAGGACGAGGCTTAGGAGAAGTAGGAGGTGGAGGAGGACGAGGCTTAGGAGGTGGAGGAGGACGAGGAGGAGGCTTAGGAGGCAGAGGAAGAGGAGGCGGTGGAGGACGAGGCTTAGGAGGCGGAGGAGGCCTAGGCGGAGGAGGACGAGGCTTAGGAGAAGTAGGAGGCGGAGGAGGACGAGGCTTAGGAGGTGGAGGAGGCTTAGGAGGAGGAGGCAGAGGAGGAGGCTTAGGAGGCAGAGGAGGAGGAGGCCGAAAGAGGACGAGGCTTAGGAGGAGGAGGAGGACGAGGCTTAGGAGGAGGACGAGGCTTAGGACGAGGCTTAGGACGAGGAAGACGAGGCTTAGGAGGAGGAGGGCGAGGCTTAGGAGGAGGAGGAGGAGGCGGCCCAGGTAAGCTGTCTCTGCGTCGCTGTCCTTGTGTGCCCGTCTGTGTCTCGTTCGCTGGTGTGCGCTCCAGCGCGCGCGGGCACGCACGACGACGAGGGGGGCCCGCAGCTCACGACATTACTTTGGTGAAAAGAACAGACCCCATTGCAGGGGCCTGTTTTTTCTACCAAATGCAAGTCGTGGCAGTGGCCGGGCCCCCCTTTCAATTAGGGTTGGCCGGGCCCCTTACAGAAGTACCCCTAATACCCCCCTGATGGCTGCCCTGCTTATGAGCCCTGCCATGTACCCAAACAGCAGTTTATGACCACGTATGGGGTATTGCCATACTCTGGAGAAATTGCTTTACAAATTTTAAGAAGCCTTTTCGGCTTTTTCCCTTGTCGAAATTAAAAACTTCTACATGTTATTGGAAATAAAGTATTTTTTCATTTTCACGGCCTAATTAAAATGAATTCAGCAAAAAAACTGTGGAGTGAAAATACTCACTATACCCATAGATGAATTCCTTAAAGGGAATGTGTTGCCAGCAAAACATGTTTTTTTTTTTTTAGTTAAACAATTAGTGTGTAGGTGATTAAACATTGTTCTAATTTTTTATTTTTTTTTCACGAGTCAGAAAATATTATAAATTGGATTCAATTGGATTCTAATTTATAATATTTTCCATTGCTGGTCACTAGATGGAGCCATTCCCAAAATTGCAGCATTGCATGTGGTAAAGCAACCACATTGCTTTATGCTGCAAAATTGGGTAAAAATCCCTCGCTCTAGTGAGCTCTGAGAATCCCCCCCTCCTTTATCCTGGCTAGTGCCGGGATAAACGAGGGGATTGAACGGTCTAACCTCCTACACTGTGTGTCGCCATTTTTTGAGCTAACACACAGTGTAGTAGTTTAACATACAGTAGTAAACACACACTGAAACACAAACATACATAGAAATCCCTTACCTGCTCCAGTCGCCGCCGCTCCGTCCGGTCCATCCACTCCGTCTGCTGCCGCTGCTCCATGTGCACAAGTCCGGAAGCCGCGACCGGAAGTAGTAATATTACTGTCCGGCCGTGACTTCCGGTCCACAGGAAAATGGCGCCGGACGGCGCGCATTTCAAATTGAACTGTGTGGGAGCGGCGCATGCGCCGTTCCCACACAGCGGCGTACATGATAGTGGATGGAACGGTCCCCGTTCGCAGTCCCTATGGGACTGGAGCTGCCGTATTCCATGTCTGTATGTGTCGTTAATCGACACATACAGAAATGGAAAAAAAAATGGCAGCCCCCAGGGGGAAGAAAAAGTGTAAAAATAAAAAAAAGTAACACACAAATTAATCCAAACGTTTTTAATAAAGCACTAACATCTTTAACATATTAAAAAAAAAATTGTGGTGACACTGTTTCTTTAAGTAGTGTAGTTTTCCAAATTGAGTCACTTTTCGGGTATTTCCACTGTTTTCGTAGCTCAGGGACTTTGCAAATGCGACATGGCACCCAAAAACCATTACAGCAAATTATGAGCTCCAAAAGCCAAATGGTGTTACTAAGAACATATGAGGTATTGCCGTACTCGGGAGAATGTAGTTTTACAAATTTTGGGATGCTTTTTCTCCTTTATTCCGTATTGAAATGAAAAAATCTGAGCTAAAACTACATTTTATAAGAAAAAAACCTCAATTTTGATTATCCCAGCTTAATTCCAATACATTTAGCAGAAACCCTTTGGGGTCAAATTGTTTACTATACCCCTAGATAAATTCATTGGGGGTGTAGTTTCCAAAATGGCCTCTTTTTGGGGGTGTTTCCTATGTTTTCGCACCACAAGACCTCTTCAAACCTGACATGGTGCCTAAAATATATTCTAATAAAAGGAAGACCCCAAAAACCGCTAGGTGCTCCTTTGCGTCTGAGGCCAGTATTTCAGTCTATTAGCACACTAGGGCCACATGTTACAGAAAAAAAAAAGAATAAAATGGGTTAAAATGGATTTTCAAAGAAAATGGGGTGACTTATGGGGGGTTTCTAATATATAAAGCCCTCAAAGCCACTTGAGAACTGAACTGGTCCCTAAAAAAAAATAGGTTTTGGAAATGTTCTTGAAAATGTGAGAAATTGCTGCTAAAGTTATAAGCCTCCTAAAATCGTAGAAAAATAAAAGGACGTTCAAAAAACAATGCCAACATAAAGTAGCCATATAGGAAATGTTAACTAGTAAATATTTTGTGTGGTATTACTATGTGTCTTAGGGCAGATACAGACGGACGTTGCGTTTTTGCGCGCGCAAACAACGCAGCGTTTTGCGCGCGCAAAAAACATTTGACAGCTGCGTGTGTCATCCGTGTATGATGCGCGGCTGCGTGATTTTCGCGCAGCCGCCATCATAGAGATGAGGCTAGTCGACGCCCGTCACTGTCCAAGGTGCTGAAAGAGCTAACTAATCGGCAGTAACTCTTTCAGCACCCTCGACAGTGAATGCCGAACACAATATACAGCAACCTGTTAAAAAAAAAGAAAAAGTTCGTACTTACCGAGAACTTCCCGGCCGTTGCCTTGGTGACGCGTCCTTGGTGACGCGCCTCTCTTGACATCGGGCCCCACCTCCCTGGATGACGCGGCAGTCCATGTGACCGCTGCAGACTGTGCTTGGCCTGTGATTGGCTGGAGCTGTCACTTGGACTGAATTGTCATCCAGGGAGGACAGACTGGAGGAAGAAGCCGGGAGTTCTCGGTAAGTCAGAACTTCGTTTTTTTTCACAGGTTCATGTTTATTGGGATCAGTAGTCACTGTCCATGGTGCTGAAACAGTTTAACTCTTTCAGCACCCTGGACAGTGACTATCTCCGGACGTCGCGTACCGGAAATTTTTTTGCCGGGTTCGGCCAAAACGAGTTCGGCCGAACCCGGTGAAGTTCGGTTCGATTGTCCGGGTTCGCTCATCTCAAAGACACTCCATTTGGATGTTTGGAAACAGAAAAGCACGTGGTGCTTTTCTGGTTACATTCATCCTTTTGACAGCTGGTGCGCTGTTTCAGTCGGTTCGCACGGAAGTGCTTCCGTGCGACCTGCGTGGTTTTCACGCACCCATTGACTTCAATGGGTGCGTGATGCGCGAAATACGCGGAGATATTGAACCTGTCGCGCTTTTTGCGCAGCTGACAAACGCTGCGCAAAAAGCACGGACTGTCTGTACTGCCCCATAGACTTGTATTGGTCTGTGCGTGGCGCGTGAAAACCACGCGGCCCGCACGGACCGAATACACGCTCGTGTGAATCCACATAAACTGAAGCATGTCAGATTTGGGGTTAAATGTGCATTTTTATTGCCATGAGGAGGGTGCATTAAGCAGCTGCCAGACACCTGTGGCTCTGCTTATCTTACAGTTGAACAAAGTATCAGGTTTGTTAAAATGCAAGAACTTTGCATTTTGTGGTCTGGTTTTTCGGACAGAATGTGCTGCGGGTTTCTGGTTGGAAAGGCTGTGTAGTTCTTACGCAGCATATCCAACCTGTGGGAACCCGGCCTAATGTTGCTCATGCTATGTGTCTTTCTTAGTTCTCTGGCAGGACAGGAATGGAGCATGACATTTGCTTAGGTGTAGCGCTAGAACTTAGGATGAGGACTCTGCGCTAATATTCTGTGAACATTTTTGCATAATAAGGGCTTATTCAGACGAATGTATAATACATCCGTGCGACGCGCGTGATTTTCACGCGCGTCGCACGGACCTATGTTAGTCAATGGGGCCGTTCGGACAGCGTGTGTCCGCTGCGTAAAACTCACGACCTGTCCTATATTTGTGCGTTTTCCGCGCATCACTCACCCATTGAAGCACTTCCGGGTGCCGCGCATGAGTCGCGCAACAGCAGTCAAAACTATGAATGAAAACAGAAAAGCACCACCTGCTTTTCTGTTTACAAACATAAAAACAGAGTGTCATAATGATGGCGGCTGCGCGAAAATCACGCAGCCACGCATCATATGGTGATGACACAAGGAGCTTTTGCAGACCTTTTGCGCGCGCAAAACGCCACGTTTTTTGCACGCGCAAAACGCACACGCTCATGTGAATCCGGCCCAACATTGTAAAATATTTTGTCACATAAATGAATGTAGTATCAACACTGCTAAACAATCGAGATTGCAGAACAAAACAGTCATATTACTCACTGCTCAACAACCACATTGTAATTCACTTGCTTGGCTCTGCCATTCAATTCTATGCTATTGTCTTATTTTGTGAATGTATAGATCTGAGAAGGAGGCTATAATCCAATAAGAAATGTATTCAAGCTTTATTTCTGACTCATTATTGTAGAATATACTACAAGAATATTAGGAATTCGAGTGTAAGAAAAACGCTTATGAACAATTTATTTCTAAGTAAACTGTTTAATTCATATGATTGGGTGTAATGACTGGCAGGTATGTGGACCCACTGGGCCACTCCAACGTAACAGAGCAAATGCTGATCAGCAAAGTCTATAGCAGTCAGTGAGGTGAAAGTAGCTGGTTAGTCAGAGGTGGGCTTGTGCTATTCAATCAGAGGAAGCAGGCTTTTGCAGGATAATGGAACTTGGCTAGGACACCGGACTGGAGAAGTGCAGTCGTCTCGGACACTGGACTTGGCTGGGACACCGGAAAGGAGTAGTGCAGTTGTCTCGGATACTGGACTTGGCTAGGACACCGAACAGGAGCAGTGCAGTCGTCTCGAACACTGGACTTGGCTAGGGCACCGGACACAGATAGTGAAGTCGTCTCAGACACTCGGCTTGGCCCGGGCACTGGACACAGATGGTGAAGTCATCTTGGACACTCAACTTGGCATGGGCACCGGACACAGATGGTGGATACAGGATGCAGGATATGGGGTACAGGATACAGCTAACCAACCATTTGCAAGACAAACACTGGGAGGACACAACATTGATCAGGCAAAGAGGGAGTGGGCAAAGTTCCTTTTAAAGTCCCATGTGTGCTGCGATAGGTTGGGGGAGAAGTTCATGGTCCTTTAACAGCGGAGGCGAGTGCGCGTGCGCACCCTATGGGCATCAGCCTGGGAAGAGAGCAGTGCGCTCTGGCATCTCTGGGGGAGGAGACTCCAGCAAGGCTTCAGTGTCTTGCCGTCGCGGCTGCCGGTGAGTGGGGAATGCCGGCGGTCAGGCATTACATTGGGTTTTGTTGACTTGGACATACACAGATCTGGTTTCTTGATCATAAAATTGTAGATAGGTATTAGGCTTAAGTTACCTACGTGGGCAATATTTGGTAGCCAATCTCCCGCTTTATGAATAACATCTTTGTTTTTCAGCAAAATGAATTCTACATTCAGTTAGACATGGACACATTTTCTTATACTGGCAGTCCTAAATTACATTAGTGAAAAACATTTTAAAGTAAATAATTGTATAAAGCACTAAATTAAACTTACCAATAAAAGCACTACGTCTTATAATGAGGCTTCAAAATGAGAGGCAAATTCCCACAGACATAATAAACTTCAAGTATAATTTTGTATATTTTAATTAACCAATTTCCTGTATGCTCCTGTTGCACCAACATATTCTTCTGCGCAGTTCAAAGTCTGTGTCATGTAGATCCATCCCTGTCCCTCAGTGGGAATTACAATCTGATTTCTATAGCTCAACACATTGATACCAATTTAATAGGAAGCCAAATAACCTAATGGTACGTTTTTTTTTTTAGCATGGGTGGAAACTAGAGGAATCCTCCTCAAACTGATGACCCCAGTGCTGTAATAAAACAGTGCTAGCCAATGAGTACCGATACTCCTCTGTCTTCCAGTCTCATTGACAGGCCAGTTCTCAAATGTTATTAGGTGTGCTATCCACAAGTGTGGCCAGATTAGACGTTATAATTGTTGCCTAATGCATTGCCCTGCATAATCTACTTTATATTATATCCAAGTATATATGCAATATAGATACCAGGTGATATTTTTTAACTGATTAAATATTTGGATAAAAACGATCAAGAAGAATGAAAAATAAATTGTCTGAATCATAGCATAGTCCCTTTCAAAAGACAAAAATGGTGGAAAAAAAACAAACAATTTGAACATGACTGTCAATGAATCGCTACATGAGCAATTTCCCAGATTGTAAGTTTATGGAATTGCTATAGGAGCAATTCCCCAAAGACAGCTGGAGACTCTCTGGATCAAGCGTGTAGGTAAATCAGCTACCTCAAGTTTGTCACGACTCTGGTGTGCAGAGTCTAAGGCTAATCTATGGCCTTCACCAGAGCCCACCACAAGGCAGGTTAGATATGGCTACATAGAACCCAGGTTGCTTTTACAGAATACAGTGTTGGACAGGAGGTTTAACTGCAGGCAATACGAGAACGGATAACCATAGAAGCCAGAGGGGTAATCAGCAGGCAGGGTTCACAACCAGGAGATACTAAAAGTCCAAATCAGTGTGCAGAGGGTAATTCAAATACAAGCTGAAGTCCAGTTCAAAGAAACCACAAAGTCAAGGTGATACAGGGTGTAACCAGGAGCTTGATCAGAACATGCATACACAAGAGAATCACAAACAACAATGAGAAGACTGAACAGATTCCAATACTACACTCTTGGCCCTGATAGGTAGCAGGCAGATAATTGAGATTGGTTCTGCATCTCAAACCAGGGTCACCCAGAAGCTAGGCTAGTAGTCATGACAACCTTAAAGTGATGGACGTTTCCTAACAATTACATAGCTTAGGTAGCATGAATTGTGCAGCTGTAATGGCGGGGTAGGGAGACAGACAGGTGAGCCCTAATCTACCCGCCACTCAGTCCCTGCCTACTTGCAACGGCCCGTCCTAAGCGACGGCGTACAACTGGGCGACGGTCCCTACGCTCACTAAGTGGACGACAGACAAACAGACAAGGGTACAGAGAAGCTAAGGGAAATGGGGCTGTTGCCCACGGCAACCCCGTGAGCAACAAGAATAGTGAACGAGCCGAGTCAAACCAGGAGTGGACGAGGTACAAAACGTAGAACAGGAGAATAATGAACGAGCTGAGTCAAACCAGGAGTGGACGAGGCACAAAACGCAGAGTCAGTCAAGCCAGGGTCAATATGAAGCAGAAGACAAGTAGTAAGCAGCAGCAGCAGAGCCAGGAAACAGACTGAAAGAATCACAGGCAAAGGAGGAGCAGGAAGTGAAGGTATAAATAGACAGAGGGCGGGAGCTAGCTCCGTCTGGCCAGGCTGTGATAGGCTCTCCCACTCCTCAGCCTCCCCGACTGATTGGTGGAAGAAGGGGTCACTCGACCAGACTTAGGAGCAGGTGCAGAGTGAGTAACCACGGGCGTCGACACAGAAGCTGTGTCAGGCAGATCCTTTAGGGTATGTTCACACGCTAGCTGTCATTTACGGCTGAAATGACAGCCTGTTTTCAGAAGAAAACAGCTGCGTCGTTTCAGCCGTAAAAGCAGCTCCTCGTAATATACGAGGTGTCTGTGACGCTCGTATATCTTGAGCTGCTCTTCATACTTACCGAGAACTCCCTGCGTCTGTCTCCAGTCCGGCCTCCCAGGATGACGTTTCAGTCTAAGTGACGGCTGCAGCCAATCACAGGCCAAGCACAGGCTGCAGCGGTCACATGGACTGGCGCGTCATCCAGGGAGGTCGGGCTGGATGCCGAAAGAGGGACGCGTCACCAAGACAACGGCCGGTAAGTATGAAATTCGTTTACTTTCACTAGGGAAAGTGCTGTCCCTTCTCTCTATCCTGCACTGATAGGGAGAAGGGAAGTACTTTTACCGCAGTCCGCAGCAGCTAGTCCGCATCAATGTACTGCACATTTTGTGCAGATCCGCAGCAGAATCTGCAACGCAGATTCTGTGCGGCATTGATGCGGACAGTTGCGGAGGAAATCCGCCACGTGTGGTCATGCCCATAGGCACCCAACTGCCATAGGAGACACAGACACTCGGCAATCTTATCGCAGGGTGCCGGTGGGATGAGAGGGAGCTCCCTCCCTCTCTCCAAAACAACTCAGATGCGGCACTCGCTATTGAGCGCCGCATCTGAGGGGTTAAACGGGTGAGATCGATACTGGTATCGACCTCACCTGTTCGAGCAGGGAAGCACCCAGCCCTCAGGTAGCTGAGAGCAGGGAGATTTAACAGCTCCCTGGTCTGTTTATTTATTCCGATGCAGCGCCATAAAAAGGCTATTGCATAGGAATAAAGCCCATTAGTGGCCGCCGTAAAAACACTATGGGGCGGTCACTAACGGGTTAATGCACAAAAACACAATTTTAGGATTTGTTATTTGTAATACATTACAGATGAGTGTAATATGACGGCTCAGAAGTGGTGGTGCATATTACTAATTAAAATGTTACAGGACCAGTTTTACATTAGGAGTTCAAACTGTAAAAAACAATGAAATAATATCACAATTGTATCACTCTGTACTTATTAGACTGTATCTATGCTATACACCAGCCGTTCCAGGTGCACAGTTGGTCATTAGGGGACAAAAGGAACAACTTGCATGTCTATTTCCACTGATCATTTCTTTATTTTTATTTTTTTGTAAATTCTTTATTTAGTTCTGAATATATGGGGAGGGAACGGAGGGGATACAAAGCAAGGGGGGTTAGGATGAAATTGAAAAGTTCTTACAAACAACATAAAGAAAGGAAAATATAAAACATTTGTCTTCGTCGAAGCAGTCAAGATTAAATGTATACATTGATATATCTGATACAGAAGGGTTAAATCAGGAAACATCAACAAGTTTAATCTCTACTAAATGGTGAATCAGTGTGAAAAAGCTTAATAATGTCTATCATTTATAACAATGAATTCAAATACTGAGTCTTTAAGTTTTGTCCAGTCTTCCTATATTTTGTTATGTGTATTTATGTTTTGATCTATCGGCCATTTTGTTTTGTCAAGCGAATGAATTAAATTAACTTCTTTTGTCCATTCTAATAAGGACGGTGTGTCTGTTTCCCTCCAATTCCTAGCAATGATGGTTTTTGCAGCATTTAATAGGAAGGGAGCACTAGAGTTTCTATTTTGTATTTTTTAGGATGCATTAAGCAGAGCGCTATATATGGGACACGAAAGCAGCAACACACTTCATGAAACAGTCATGTACAGCAACAGGACCCCTCCCACACACAAACACTGGCCACTTCAGGAATCCCAAAGATCAGAGGAGAAGCCCGCTCTCAATGATCTCGGAGGCAATAGGGCCAGGGAGGAGGAATTCAAAACATCCCAGATCCTCTGGAATTTGTGGGGACAGCCTCTATGAATATATACCGTTCTCTCATATGGAATTGTCGCGTTTATCAATTGTATCTATTGGGCACAGGTAGGAGATCTAGCTCCCATCCATCTGATCGCAATAGCTTTTCGAGCAAAAAATAATGATTCCCTAAGGAAGATCCTGGTATAATGTAACCATATCGACTCATCTAATAGACCCACAAGACAAACCTCAGGGGTGAAAGGCATCGGGATCCCCAGAAGAGATGACAACTTTGATATTACATCCCCCCAGAATGACTTAATATAGATAGTTAATAATAAGATTGTTAATTACAGGAGATACAGAAAGTGGAGATGCCAGTGCCTCCTCCCAGTTCTCCACAGATAAACCTGGAATAAGGGATCTCCATTTAGTCTCAGAGACCAACTGTGTAGAGTCCAATTTGTGTCCCAAAAGGTATGTGCATAATGCTGATATGATGCCCCTAGGGCCTTGTGTTACAAATATGCCGATCAAGGGATAGTCAGACATTGGGCATGATATACCCGGAAACTGGCTTCGGAGAGCGTGCCTTATTTGCAAATATCTGTAAAATTATGAGCGTGGTATGTGGTATAATTCCTGTATTTGTGTAAATGATCGAAGAGTCCCGTCACTGTATACATCCCCAAAGTCTCAACACCATGTGAAGACCAAAACACAGAATCCGTAAGCAAAGAGATATGAGAAAACATGGGGTTCCGCCAGAGAGGCACCATGGGATGAAGGCCATGGTAGTGAGATATCTCCTTAGCCGCCCTCAATACCTGAACAGCCAACTTGTGAAGTAGCAGTAAACGGCGAGGAAACAGTCCTGGCTTCTCCAGGACCGGCCATAATGTACCAATCCTCAAATAGTGTGCTAGGTAATATTCAACAGTGCTTGGAGTAAGATGTTGAGTCCAGACATGAAGGAAGCAGAGTTGGCCAGCCAAGAAATATAAAATAAAAGTCTGGCAAGGCTATGCCCCCCTGAGTTTTTGGCCTCTGTAAAATATTCGCACTCAATTTATGTCTAGATTTAACCCCTACCAATGAAGTCAACAGGGACTGTAATTTGAAGAAAAAGGACCTAGGAATGGTACCTGAGGCATGTTCAAGGAGGTATAAGCCTTTCGGGAGGAGAATGATTTTGATTAAGTTGATGCGTCAAGGAACAGACAGAGGCAAAGCACCCCAAATCTTACATTTGGATTCAGTATACTCTAGCAGAGGGTAAATATTTTTCGCGTGGGATTTATTAGCGCATTTAGTAATATAAAAACCTAGATATTTAAACTCCTCCAGCACTGGTAGGTTATAGTACTCAGCCGGCAAATCAGATTCCCATAAGGGCATCAATGCAGATTTGCCCCAGTGGAGGCCTGAAAATGGTGCAAATGTATCCAAGAGATGAGTAGCTCTACACAAGGATGCTTCCGAGTCTGCCATAAATAGAATAAGATCATCTGCATATAAGCCAACGCGATCCTCACTCTCCCCACAAGAAATCCCACGGAAAGCAGTATCTTGTCGTATGCGAAGTGCCAAAGGTTCAATTGCCAATGCAAACAGCAATGGCGATAAGGGACACCCCTGACGTGTACCCCTTCCTAAATTGAAAAATAGTTATTTTTATTAGCATATTTATCTGCTTGTAAGTATGAGTTAAATTTGCTAAAGAAAAGCAGTTTTTCAGTATCATAGTTAAGCAGATTTTTAAGTTCCAGTCTTAAATAAATCTTTGTCCAGTATTGTACACAAGGATTTTTTGTGTTGTACTTCTAATTTTTTAATTTGCAATAACAGATCTGCAATTCTTTTTTTTTTTTTCTTTCTTTTTCCTAGAGCCCAATTCAATTAGGCGACCTCTTATTACAGCTTTATGAGCCTCCCAAGGGTTCAAGTTACCATTATTGTCGGGGCAATTGTCTTGAAAGTAATGTTGAATGTGTGTAAGCATATGAGATTTGTCTTACTTATATATTTATTAATAAACAATAATTTTGTTTCCAATTAAAATGGCGTTTGCCTTGATTCTCAGACATGGCAAGTTTAAGAACAGGTGGGGCATGATCAGAAATTGTGAATGAACCACATGTGGCTTGTTTTATGGAACAAATTAGAGAGCGTGAGATGTATATGTAATCTATTCTCGAGTATTTCTTGTGAACCGCAGAAAAGAAAGAGTAGTCTTTGCCAGAGGGGGGGGGGGGGGAGGGGGAGGGTTCTCCATACGTCTACCAGGTGGGCTTCTGCCAGTATTTGTTTGATCAGTTTGAGCTTTTAATATGAGATGGTAGAGGAATTGTTTGATGTGTCTAATGGGGATTGCAGGGGTGTGTTGAAATCCCCTCCTAGAATCAACTCTCCCTCTTTGAATTCATCTAATTGTAGAGATATTTTGTTAAAAAATGTATCCTGTGATATATTAGGCGCATATATGTTAGCAAGTGTGAGTAGTTTTCCACACTCTAATCCCTTAAGGAAGACAAATCTGCCTTCTGGGTCTGGGATGATATCTTTAAACATAAAAGGTGTGTTCTTGTTTATAATTATTGCTAGTCCTTTGGATCTCTTCAGAGGTGAGGAAGAGTTGTACCATTTTGTAAAGGTTCTGTTCTTAGTAAGAGGGGTGTAACTCTTTTTAAAGTGTGTTTCCTGAATGTAAGCAATGTAAATGTTGTCCTTTTCTCGAAACTTTAGTTTCTGGAGCTTTTTTGGGGGGATGTTGATGCCCTTGACATTATAAGAAGCTATCCTGAGTTCAGCCATATTCAATATCTATATGTAAATGAGGGAGCTGCTTCAGCAGAGATGTAACTGGGGGAGGGGATGTGAACTTGGATGTCAAGAAAGTGGGAAGCATATGTAGAGACATATGCTTGCTAATGTTGAACCAAATATATGCTGCCAGTGACTTGTAAGAGGAGGTGATCCACACCTAACTGAGGAAATAAGCAACAATCATTAACCCGGGGGGCGGGAGTTACCGTCTTAGAACAAGTTAGTGATCAAAATAGGCCTATTTGTGTACTGTAGGAGAGGGTTCTCCCAACAAGTCAAATTCCACATTTCTATAAAACAGAAAAATCAAATGCTAACAGTATTAAAACTGGTTTTAAATTCGAAACCATTGGCAGAAAGAATAGTCAAGTTCTGTCCTGTAGCCATCTGTCTTTTCTTCTTGGAGCTTTCCCCTGTTTCTGGATCATTTATTTTTTTCAAGTTTTTCGATTTCTTGGGGGTGACTGTCTCCCAGTTTTCCAGTTTAGGGAGTTGTGGTAGACTGAGTTGTTCTTCAGTGTTTGTCCAATCAGGGATTTGTAGGTGGTTCAGGTCGAGCTTGTTCAAAGCGAATTCGAGGTCTTTTGGAGTTTTTATGATTAATGTTTTGGTGTTCAGAGTCATCGCTAAGCCAAATGGAAACATCCATCTGTATGGAGTATTTCTGTCTAGGAACTTTGGTGAGCGGTTGGATCTGACGACTCAATTCAAGTGTCAGTTTAGAAAGGTCTTGATATATCAGTACTTCATTTTCCTCATATTCAATTTTTTTGGCCTACCTTACTTTGTGAAGGATCTCTTCTTTTATTTTAAAACTTTGAAGTCAACGCAGGATTCCTCTAGGTTTGTCGTTTCCCACTGATTTAGGTCTGAAGACTCTGTGATCTGTTTCAATGCCAATATCATTGTTTCCATCTTTGCCTAATAGTTAGTTGAAAATCTGACAGGATGTTTGGTATTTCTTTATCTGACATAGTTTCTGTGATTCCTCTGATCCTGAGATTATTTCTCCTGGACCTATTTTCCAGATCATCTAGGTGGAGCTTGTGTGAATAGATTTCTTTCTGCCTTTCTTTTATGATCTCTGACATTTTTTTCTGACCTGTGAACAAGTCTCTTCCAGAGTTTGGATCTTTGAAAAAGCTTGTTTTACATCATTGTGCATTTCTGTAAGTTATTCCTTCATTGTTTGTGTAAACTCTTTAAACATGTTCTTAATACAGTCAGTAGTAGGGAGAGCCTGTATGTATTCTCTCAAATCGTCTGGTTCTTTGTTTATGGTTTATTCTTCATCACTGTCAGACCAATTGCCTGAGGCAAAATTATCGCTTGGTTTATCTCGTTTTGCATTTTCTTTCAGTCCTGAGCCGTAGAGGCCATCAAAGGTAAAATTTTTAGTCGTTTTTTCTGTTTCCATGTTCATTTTTGGAGTTTTACTGTTCCTGGTCTGGCCTTCATTTTTTTTAGGTCCAGCGTTGTATGACTTCTTTCGTAAAAAATAGCGAGTTCATTTTTTTAAAAGAAGCTTTCAGTGAGAAGGGTGCTGTTGTTGGTTGCATTATAACCTAATATGAGGAGTCAGGGGCGATATCCTGGATATTTCCCTTGATTTTTCAGAAGACAAAGAGTTTATCTTTTATCAATTTTTGGGATCTGCATCCTATGAGATCTGGTACAGTTCACAGCGTTATCTCCCAATTAGACTAGAGCAAGTAGGTATGCTGATGGTAATATACCGTTCCTATAGGGTCTGTTAAAACACTCGTGTACCCAGTTCTCTGTGAGAAAGTGTTCAGCTTGTCTGTCTTCAAATCACAAATGGTAGGTGAACTTGGAGATTGAGTGTTAGTGCAGTCTTTTATAATGGAAATAGTATTGCAGAGAAATTTGTTTTCCTATTGATATTGAATCTATCCTCCCCTTGTGGTAGTGGTTGTTTCCACGTATAAGTTGTTTCCAGGTGTGGGTTATGCTGGTTAAGAATATTCCCTGCTGAAGCTGATCCAGCTGTCTTTGCTTACAGTTCAAAAATCGAGGCTGTGGCTTTACTGGTGTTGCTAGGCCACAGCTTGAAGTTTAGGGTTTGTGGTAAAAGGGGAACAGACCGAACCGCCCACCTCCACTACCGGTTTCTGTATAGGATAGTCCTGGTTTAATGTGGCTAATGAGGCTAGAGGTATGAAGCCCATGCTAATGTATCTAAGCTTCTATGCACGCCTGCAGTGAGAGCACTAAGATGGTGGCCGGGTCTCTAAGTCTCCTTGTTGTGGAGCAAGAGGGATTTTATGGGTACTCACATGAACCCAGGTAGTTGGTGGAGGTATCGGAGGGGCCCTGGACCGTGTCCCTTAAATCCTTTGCGTCCGAGACTCCGGAAGAAGCGGGCTGCAGTACTTGCGAGTGGAGGAAGCTGTTAATCTAGTTCGTGGCTTCAGCATGGGGTGTAGGCCTAAAAATAAAAAAAATTCAGATTAAGCCAATTTTGGGCTTAATTTATGTGGCAGGTGATGCTCTAGCCGATTGTTGCCTCAAAACCCTCAATACATTATTGTAGAGGGGAGGATTGCTCTGGATACAATCTACTTCCTTGGAGCTCACTAGGGATGCGTCCTTCCTGGTCTGCTGCTAGCCACACACCCCTGATTATTTATTGCGTAGATATGTGATTGAAGTGAGTATGTAAATACCTTCTGTTTTATGAAGGCCTAGGTGTATATAATTTCTACCAATACCCTCAGTAGCTTTGGCCTAGAAGTTTAGACACTGAAGATCATAAACTATACGCAATACAAGCAAACTGAATGCACCACTGTTGGCCTGTAAAAAAAAAATGCATGTATATGATACTGGGTATAAAATGCGATTTTTAAAGTATACTATTATTTTCGGCACTTCTAACCAGAAGTTATGCCCATTAAAATTTAAGATGTCTAGACAATTTAATGAATTTCAAAATGTGAATTCATATTTTGATTGAACATCAACTCGTCCTGTAACTTATCACAGCATATCAGAAGATGTCATCATCATATTTATTACAACTGGATTGAATAAAAGGGAGTGTAACAATAACAACCAGCCAAACTTATGACTTCACTTTCAAAACACTACTAGACAACATCTATGGGAACCTAGTATTTACACTAGTTGACATAACTCTAGTCATGTCCATCTTATTAGTGTCTGAATAATGCACCTAGTAATAAAAAAATCATCAAAACAGTGAATGCCCTGATCATTACTATTGTGTATGAGAAGTCCTTGTTAGCTGATAGGGCGTGTGTATATATATATATATATATATATATATATATATACATATATATACATATACATATATATATATATAATATATATATATATGTGCATATATATATATATATATATATGTATATATATATATATATATATATATATAGATAGATACAACATAGTAGCAGCAGGCTAGTGTCACGATGGGTGTGTAGACCCACTGGGCCGTCCCACCGTAGCGGGATTGCAGCTGGCCAAACAGGATACCAAGGCAAAGTCAATAGTTTGAATAAGGATACCTGTGGCAATACAGACAGTGGCGATGGCAGGCTCGGATGGGACTTTGGCAGCAGGCAGACACCAGGTGCGGTGAAATACAGCAGGCGTAGTATACGACACAACACGACTCCAACTCTCTACGGCACAGGAACAAGGTAGCACGGGATACAGGTAGCAGGATTGGGAACACTGGGAACTGGAAAACACTAAGGGACGATTTGTAAAGACTAACATGGGTAAACACAAGGTTCAGGCAATGAAGGAAGGGGCAGGGCCCTTTTTATAGTCCAGGGTGATCATGGGCGCAATCAGTCAATCTAAAACATGTGTGTGCTCTGGCCCATTAAGGCCGGGAATTAGCTAGAGCGCGCACCCTACTGGTCACTGCAGGACAGGACGGCCGCATGTGCTGGCATCTCTAGGGACAAAGACATCTGCAGGATGATAGGAGTCTGCGGTCTGCGACCGCAGACGTTATAGCTAGCATTACCAGGATGGGAAGAGCCACTGCTTCTGGCCTTTCCCAAGCTAATAGTACCAGGGTAATAATAGGGGTTAGTGTTAGCCTCTGCACCGGCTAATATTAAGCCCCGCCTTAGTAATGGGTGCTGTCAATCAGCCAGCAGCTATTAATAAGTCAGTAGTAATAAAGTTTAAAAAAATATAAGAGCATAAAAAAATTATTTTATTGAAATAAAAAACTCCCACACAACACCCATTAACCATTTTATTAAGAATAAAAAAAATCTGCCATCGAAGAAGCCCTCAAATCCGACGTAGTCCAATGACTGAACCTGTAAAAAAACACAAACACAAAAAAATTAGTAACACATAAAAAAGAAAAACAATTATTATGCTTACCTTTCCTGGTTCCAGCGCTGGAGCCGCAATGTCAGCTAGCTGGGCCCTATATCTAATCCTATCACGTGTGATACTGTCTGCTGAGCCACTGTATCTAATACTATCAAGTGTGATACTGTCTGCTGAGCCACTGTATCTAATCCTATCATGTGTGATACTGTCTGCTGAGCCACTGTATCAAATCCTATCCATAGCTATAGGGTCAGAGTGCTACAGGTATGCTGTCTCATATATATATATATATATATATATATATATATATACACACACATATACATACAGGCACATTTTTTGGGGGGGTAAACATATGTTAGTACAAGGATACTTACTGCTGGGACCCTGTATCTAAGTCTATCGTGTGTAATACTGACTGCTGGGCCATGTATCTAAGCCTATCATTGTAATGGCAGGAAGGAGGTGAAGGGAAAGTGAGCCCTAATCTACCCACCGCCCTGTCCCTGCCTACTTGCAACGACCCGCCCTAGGCGACGGGGTACAACTGGGCGGCGGTCCCTACGCTGTCTAAGTGCACGGGAGAACAAACAGGGAACACGCAAGGGAAGGGGCAGTAGCCACGGAACGCTGCGAGGAACCGGAGCGGTGAATGAGTAGTCAGGACCAGGATGAAGTGGAGTATACCAAAGTGGGCACGGAGAAGGAAGCAAGCCAGGGGCAAAGCAAAGCAGGCTAAGCGGAACTACAGCAAGGCAGAAGCACGGCAGAAGCAGGCTGGAGCAAGCAGCAGTGAGGCCAGGAATCCAGAAGAATTACAAGCACTGAGGGAGAGAACACGGCAGGTAATAAAGGACAGGGGGCGGAGCTAACTCTGACTGACCAGGCCGCGATAGACTCTCCCACTCCTGAGCCTGCCACCCTGGTTGGTGGGAGATGGTGTCAGTCGAACAGGTCTGGCCTCAGGTGTGGATTGATTAATCCCAGGAGTATACCTAGACGTAGTACCTGGCAGATCCCTAACAGTACTCCCCCTTTTATGAGGGGCCAACGGACCCTTACTAAGAGGACCCGGTTTAGTAGGGAAGAGAAGGTGGAACCTCCTGATCAACACCCCAGCGTGAACATCACGGGCAGGTACCCAAGTCCTCTCCTCCGGCCCGTATCCTCTCCAATGGACCAGGTACTGGAGGGAGCCCTGGACCATCCTACTGTCCATAATCTTGGCCACCTCGAATTCCACCCCCTCAGGGGTGAGAACGGGAACAGGAGGTTTCCTCGAGGGGGACCAGGACGGGGAGCAGCGTTTAAGGAGGGAGGCATGGAAGACGACATGTATGCGAAAGGATGGGGGCAGCTCCAGACGGAAGGATACAGGGTTGAGGACTTCAATGATCTTATAAGGTCCAATAAATCGGGGAGCAAACTTCCAGGACGGGACCTTAAGGCGCAAGTTCCTGGACGACAACCAGACCAAATCCCCAACGACAAACCGGGGGTTAGCAGAACGTCTACTATCCGCCTGAATCTTTTGTGCGCTCTGGGACGCCTCTAGGTTCTTCTGAACCTGGGCCCAGACAGTGCACAGTTCCCGATGAACATCCTCTACCTCAGGATTATTGGAACAACCAGAGGAAACGGAGGAGAACCTTGGGTTAAACCCGAAATTACAGAAAAACGGGGAGACCCCTGACGAGTTACTGACCCGGATATTCAGGGAAAATTCAGCAAGGGGAAGGAATGAGACCCAATCGAATTGACAGTCAGAGATGAAACACCTTAAATATTGTTCCAGGGATTGGTTAGTCCTTTCCGTTTGGCCATTAGTTTCGGGATGGAAGGCGGAGGAGAAGGACAGATCAATCTCCAACTTTTTACAAAAAGCTCTCCAAAATAAGGAAACAAATTGTACCCCTCTGTCAGAAACGATATTGACTGGGACCCCATGGAGAAGCAGGATGTGTTTCACGAACAAAGAAGCTAACGTCTTGGCGTTAGGTAGCTTCTTAAGGGGCACAAAGTGGCACATCTTGCTGAAGCGGTCTACTACCACCCACACCACCGACTTGCCCTGAGATGGAGGCAAATCGGTGATAAAATCCATGGAGTTATGGGTCCAAGGTCTCTGGGGAATGGGCAAGGAACGTAGTAGGCCCGCAGGTCGGGACCTAGGGGTTTTGGACCTAGCGCAAACCTCACAAGCGGCGACGTAAGCCCTAACGTCTTTAGGCAACCCAGGCCACCAATAGTTTCTGGTAATGAGGTGTTTGGTGCCCAAGAAGCCAGGATGACCAGATAGAGCGGAGTCATGGTTTTCCCTGAGTACCCTTAGCCGGTATTGCAGGGGAACAAACAGTTTGTCCCCAGGGACGTTCCCGGGAGCTGCACCCTGATCAGCCGCGATATCAGAAGCTAAATCAGAATCCGTGGCAGAAACGATTATACCAGGGGGTAAAATACAAGCAGGATCCTTCTCGGAAGGAGGATTGGCCATGAAACTACGTGACAGAGCATCAGCCTTAATATTCTTGGACCCAGCCCTATAGGTAACCAAGAAACTAAATCTGGTAAAGAATAGTGACCACCGAGCTTGTCTAGGATTAAGCCTCCGGGCAGATTCTAGGAAAACCAGATTCTTGTGGTCAGTAAGGACCGTTACCTGGTGTCTGGCCCCCTCCAGGAAGTGACGCCACTCTTCAAAAGCCCATTTAATGGCTAAAAGTTCGCGGTTGCCAATATCATAGTTACTCTCCGTGGGCGAAAACTTCCTAGAGAAGTAAGCACAGGGGCGGAGATGGGTGAGGGAGCTGGTACCCTGGGACAAGACGGCCCCCACTCCCACCTCGGATGCGTCAACCTCCACAATAAATGGCTCCTCTTGGTTGGGCTGAATCAGCACGGGGGCCGAGATAAAGCACTTCTTGAGGGTCTCAAAGGCCTGGACGTCCTCAGGAGGCCAGTGGAGGACATCAGCACCCTTGCGAGTAAGGTCCGTAAGAGGCTTAGCGACGACCGAGAAGTTGGCAATAAATCTCCTGTAATAGTTGGCGAACCCTAAAAAACACTGTAACGCCTTAAGGGAGGCAGGTTGGACCCATTCCGCCACAGCCTGAACCTTGGCAGGGTCCATGCGGAATTCGTGAGGAGTGAGGATTTGCCCTAAAAATGGTATTTCCTGTACCCCAAAGACACATTTTTCAGTCTTAGCAAACAGATTATTCTCCCGAAGGACCTGGAGCACCTTCCTGACATGCTCCACGTGGGAGGACCAGTCCTTGGAAAACACCAGTATGTCATCAAGGTACACAACAAGAAAATTACCCAGGTAATCTCTCAGGATTTCATTAATAAAATTCTGGAAGACAGCAGGGGCATTACACAACCCAAAGGGCATGACCAGGTATTCGAAATGACCCTCGGGTGTGTTGAACGCAGTTTTCCACTCATCCCCCTCTTTGATGCGGATAAGGTTATATGCCCCCCGTAGATCGAACTTAGAAAACCATTGGGCTCCCTGAACCTGATTAAAAAGATCCGGAATCAAAGGAAGTGGGTACTGGTTCCTTACGGTGACCTTATTCAGGTTACGATAATCAATGCACGGCCTAAGACCACCATCCTTCTTCCCCACAAAGAAGAAGCCAGCACCTACAGGAGAAGTCGAGGGGCGAATGAAACCCTTGGCCAGGAATTCTTGGATATACACCCTCATAGCTTCACATTCAGGACATGAAAGATTAAATATCCTACCCTTAGGAAGCTTGGCACCAGGCACCAAATCGATGGCGCAATCGTAATCTCTATGGGGGGGCAACACCTCGGAGGCCTCCTTAGAAAACACATCGGCGAAGTCCTGAACAAACTCAGGAAGCGTGTTTACCTCCTCCCGGGGAGAAATAGAGTTAACAGAAAGACATGACATAAGACATTCATTACCCCATTTGGTAAGCTCCCCAGTATTCCAATCAAACGTGGGATTATGCAACTGCAACCAGGGAAGACCTAATACTAGATCAGACGATAATCCCTGCATCACCAGTACAGAGCACTGCTCCAAATGCATGGAGCCAACCAGGAGTTCAAAAACAGGAGTATGCTGAGTAAAATAACCATTAGCAAGGGGAGTTGAGTCGATACCTACTACAGGGACAGGATAAGGTAAATCAATAAAAGGCATCTTTAGAGACATAGCAAATTCCACAGACATGATATTAGCAGATGAGCCAGAATCCACGAAAGCACTGCCCGTGGCAGACCGGCCAGCAAACGAGACCTGAAAGGGAAGCAAAATTTTATTGCGTTTCACATTAACGGGAAATACCTGTGCGCCCAAGTGACCTCCCCGATGATCACTTAGGCGCGGAAGTTTTCCGGCTTCTTATTCTTGCGCCTGGGACAGGTGTTCAGTAGATGCTTGTCGTCCCCACAGTAGAAGCAGAGACCATTCATTCTGCGAAACTCCCTACGTTGTCGAGGGGACATGGAGGCCCCGAGTTGCATAGGTACCTCCGAGTCCTCCGTGGAGGGGCGAGGAGACGGGACCTCGGGGGGGATCGCAGAAAAGTCAGAGGGGAGCACATTGAAGCGTTCAAGCTGACGTTCCCTGAGACGTCGGTCAAGTCGTACTGCTAGGGCCATAACCTGGTCAAGGGAGTCAGAAGAGGGGTAGCTAACCAGCAGATCCTTCAGGGCGTCAGATAATCCTAACCTAAACTGGCACCTTAGGGCCGGGTCGTTCCACCGAGAAGCTACGCACCACTTTCTAAAATCAGAACAGTATTCCTCAACCGGTTTCCTACCCTGACGTAAGGTCACCAGCTGACTCTCGGCTAAAGCAGTCCTGTCAGTCTCGTCGTAAATGAGTCCGAGGGCAGAGAAAAAACGATCAACAGAGGAAAGTTCAGGGGCGTCAGGAGCCAAGGAGAAGGCCCACTCTTGGGGCCCTTACTGGAGTCGGGATATGATGATACCCACACGCTGGTTCTCGGAACCTGAGGAGTAGGGTTTTAGGCGGAAATACAGTCTGCAACTCTCCCGGAAAGAGAGAAACGTCTTACGGTCCCCTGAGAACCGGTCAGGTAACTTGAGGTCGGGTTCTAGAGGTGAGGTGAGGGGTACTACTAAGGCAGCGTCACCCTGGTTGATCCTCTGGGCCAGGGCCTGGACCTGTAAGGAGAGGCCCTGCATCTGCTGGGTCAGGGTCTCAAGGGGGTCCATGATAGCGTCAGCGTAGGAGAAATGGTAGACTAGGTATGGGCTTGTAATTATGTAATGGCAGGAAGGAGGTGAGGGGAAAGTGAGCCCTAATCTACCCACCGCCCTGTCCCTGCCTACTTGCAACGACCCGCCCTAGGCGACGGGGTACAACTGGGCGGCGGTCCCTACGCTGTCTAAGTGCACGGGAGAATAAACAGGGAACACGCAAGGGAAGGGGCAGTAGCCACGGAACGCCGCGAGGAACCGGAGCGGTGAATGAGTAGTCAGGACCAGGATGAAGTGGAGTATACCAAAGTGGGCACGGAGAAGGAAGCAAGCCAGGGGCAAAGCAAAGCAGGCTAAGCGGAACTGCAGCAAGGCAGAAGCACGGCAGAAGCAGGCTGGAGCAAGCAGCAGTGAGGCCAGGAATCCAGAAGAATTACAAGCATTGAGGGAGAGAACACGGCAGGTAATAAAGGACAGGGGGCGGAGCTAACTCCGACTGACCAGGCCGCGATAGGCTCTCCCACTCCTGAGCCTGCCACCCTGGTTGGTGGGAGATGGTGTCAGTCGAACAGGTCTGGCCTCAGGTGTGGATTGATTAATCCCAGGAGTATACCTAGACGTAGTACCTGGCAGATCCCTAAAAATCATGTGTGATACTGTCTGCTGGGGCCATGTATCTAGGCCTATCATGTATGATACTGTCTGCTGAGACAAGGAGGGTATGTGAGACTACCTATAGGGGACTGCATGGCACTGTCTACAAGGGGGATGTATGGCAGGGGGACTGTGTGTGGAACCATACAGGGGGGTGTGACACTATATACAGGGGGCATTGTGTGAGGAATTCTCTACAGGTGTTTTTGATTAGAGCCCCGAGACATAACTTTGCATTGGGCCCCAGAAATGCCAAATTTGCCCCTGAGGGTTAGTACAAGGATACTTACTTCTGGGGCCCTGTATCTAAGGCTACATTCACACGAGCGTGACAGATTTACGCGAATAAAAAAACGTGCGTCAAGCTAGTTGTGTGCGTTGCGTTTTGCATCAGTGTGCTTTACATGTGGCATGTGTTTTCCACGCACTTCCAAGCCCTTTTTTTTCTTTTTCAATGTAACTGATGCGTGGAACACGGACAGCACACGGATGTCGTCTGTGTGCTGTCGGTGGTTTTCACACACCCATTGACTTCAATGGGCGACTAGGTGCGTGAAGACGCACTAATATAGGACATGCAGTAAGTTTCACGCAACGGACACTCTCTGCGTGAAAACTCACACATGTGTGAATAGCCCCATTGAAATCAACGGGTCTGTGTGCTGTGCGTTATTTCAACGCACAGCACACGGACGAGATTCACGCTCGTCTGAATGAGCCCTAAGTCTATAATGTGTGATACTGTCTGCTGGAGCCCTGAATCTAAGCCTATCATGCGTGATACTGTCTGCTGGGGCCATGTACCTAAGCCTATCATGTGTGATACTGTCTGCTGAGACAATGCATCCAATTCTATCCAGCGGTGTAGCGGTTATCTTTTAAGACCCTAGCAACGCCCATGGTGCTGACTTGACCTCAAATTCCACAGATATCAATCTAATCCAATACTGGGATGTGCTGGAAAAACAAGTCCGAACCATGAAGGCTCACAACTTACAGGACTTAAAGGATTCGCTGCCAACGACTTGGTGCCAGATACCACAAGACACCTTCAGAGGTCTTGTAGAGTCCATGTCTCAACGGGTCAGAGCAGTTTTGGTGGCATGAGAGGGACCTACACGATATTAGGCAGGTGGTTTTAATGTCATAGCTGAACAGATTGTTTCATTATGGTGTTAAACCTCTGATAGACATTACTATTCTAACCAGATATTTTTTTTATGTGGGTTGTTGAGAGTAGCATTTACTCAAACAGCCATACTAAAGCTTAAAATAAGAAGTGGTGGAACCAGTTCATTTCAACTAAGCAAATTCTCTTTGCTACTTGTCAGATGCAGAGAACAACACATGCATATTGTCATAACCACTGCTCAAAGCAGAACTACCTGGCAGTAACATACAACTGTGCTTAACGCAAAAATTTAAAGCGTGCCCCTTACCAATGTTGAATATTATTCTCATTGTAGAAAAATAGCAAATATGCGGCTACTATACCTGCACTATAGTAATAATGAATCTAGAAATGACTAGCCGTTGTCGTGTTTGGACCAATAGATCACGGCTGGCAATGACAATTTTTTCTCCATGTTGTTCCGAGTTGATCATCTGTAGAACCAGAAGAAGTGTTAAAGGTGACACAAACAGAGGTCAGATCAGGGCCCTGGAGCAAAGGTAAAACTTTGGCCTTCCCCACCACTAAGTACACTTTAATCTGGCAATTATTGGCAATAATCAAATTCACTCTTTATAATAAAAAAACATTTTAGTTTTATGAAAAAATAAAAACAAAAGAATCAGAAAAATATATAACATTGAATGGCTGAGTAACTGGGAGGACACAGTGGCAATTCCTTATGCCATTATTCTATTGCTGCTCTGCTTCTGCTGTAAGAGGATGGGTTGGAACTGTAGACAATATTTATAGAAGATGACAAAGAATAGAAGCAGCTGTGGCCTGAAATGGGCTCTTTTTTCAATGATATGGAGAGGGACCTGTGGGCCACCTAGACTTCACAGACCTAGTTGCAACTGTGACCGATACGAACCCCTATAGCTAAGTCACTGGCCACACGCAAATATGTGTTGTGACAATATGCTGTATACGATCTGTAAACACTAAATCAATTGAATGATATGAAATTACTGGGCATAGGACCTGGGCATAGGACCAAACCTTAGAATATAATTATATTTATAAATTATTGAGGTTTTCTCAGTTCATTGTAAAAGGAGAACAAATTTGGAGAAGGATACAGAATTAAAGGAAAGGGTGTGATATCACATTTTCAATATCTTCAATACAGGGTCACGAAGAGGTGAACTTCGATTTGAATGAAATTCATTATGAGAAACATCTGGGCAATTACTTCATGACTAAAGCCTTTGACGTGTGAGGCACATGCTTCATCCTTTATGAAGCGTCATAAATTTAATTCGCATAAAAATTCCCATATCATCGTGAAGATTTTATTAGCAATATTTACTATACTAGCTGAGATGTCTATGACCTGAAATTAAATACTTTACATAAGCTGGAGCTGTTCTGTTGGTATAAGTAGTTCTTAAATAGTTGGAAAGTAAAGATTAATTATTTATGACATAAAAAAAAGGATAAGGGCTGGATTATAAGGAGGGTTCAAGTGGCATGTGCCCTGGGGCCCCACAACGTTGGAGACCAAAGTGTCCTCCATCACCCAGTTCCTTCACCAGTTATACATATACATACAATCATTTACCAGGATATAGGACATGTTTTAATCTATATCATATTCTGTCCTCATAAATGTCTATATATACCAACTTGAAGGGGTTGTCCACTACCGGACAGCTGATGTCCTACCCACCGGATATGTCATCAGCATATGATCGGTGTGGATCCGACACCTGGACCCCGCACAGATCAGCTGCTCCGGCTGCCTCTGAGCACAGGACGTCCATGCCGGAAGCAGATGGCTCCGGTCACAGAATAGCGGCCGAGCTGTAGTACTGCAGCTCTGCTCCTATTGAAGTGAAGGAGGAGAGTTGCAGTTCTGCAGCACGGCCACTATGCAAGGTACGGAGCCAACTGCTTCCGGCTCCGTAAGTGCAATGACATCTGGTGCCCGCAGGCAGCTAGAGCAGCTGATCGGTACGGCATCCGGGTGTCGGACGGACCCGCACCGATGATATACTGATGACCTATCCAGTGGATAGGTCATCAGTTGTACGGTAAGGGACAACCCCATTAATATTGTTCAAGTTGTTAAACACAAGACAAGCTTTTAATCATACTGCTTATGGGTCAAGAAGACATTAATCTCTAAGATAAATAATAGGTGTTAGATTGACTATACTTTGTTTCTTGTTGTTTGCAAGCGATTACAGAATGGCTTGTAAATGCTACTGCTCACAAAGTGAGAATTTCCCACAGTGATTGCTATAGGTGGAATAATCCACGTTTATATTTCTAGTTCATATTCAGCAACTAATATTATTTTGGTGGAATCATGCGTTTTTCATACCCTTTGATGTCATTTCCCACACTAGTGCATGTAAATGAATTGTTTTTGAAGTTGTTATTAAACTGCAGATAAGCAAAAAGAATCAAATTTACAATGTATGTTAAAAAGACAATTTTTTTTTTTAGAATAATTATGAGTTAGGCCTCAACTAGGCACTTGATGGGTAAATAAATTATACAGGTTAATAAAACCGGCGCTTCCCTTCTTAGTTAAAGAGGTAGTTTCACCATGATGGGATTCCCAACTTGTCTTCTTTGTACATCTCTTCACCAGCCCAAACTATGCACATCTGCTCTTCTCTCTTGTGTCTCAAATCGCTTTTAAAATTTACCACTATTGACTTGGGATTTTCTTCCATGGTAGCTGTCCTGAATTTTATCTATGTATCGTAACAAAATGGCTGCTGATGAATATTTATTACGGGTTCCGCCCTTGTTCACCCCGCTAAGTATAAATTTACACAGGAAAAAGAAAGAGGCAGATGATCCAGCGCAGTGAGGTTAAAATGGAACGTTGTTCCAATTTTATTTCGACTTCTTTAAAAGGAGGAATCTTCCAGCTCACCTTTCAGCAGGTTTCAAACTGTTTCTATAAATTTACACGTTGCAAACTTGTTGAGTAAAAAAAATCTGTTGCGGATTCTAGGTATACCGCACTTTTTCAAAGCGGCAGCGTGCCGTCTCTGTTGTGGAAATTCAATGCAAATAGTGAAATCCGCAGATAAATTTCACACCAAAATAAAGAACAATATCCACATGTAAATGCAGATTTGGCTGTGAATTTTGGTACGGATTTTTAGGGCTGTTCCACAGCATAATTTTTACGCCGTGTGTGAACATAGCCTTAGAATACAGGATTTAGTAGCTAATTGGTTGATCGTGTGACCTCATATAATGCCAAGTTACACTGAATCTGATTGGTCACAGCCCTCACTGCAGCTCAGACTCCTTCACACACAAGTCTCTTTAGGCTGCTTTCACAAGGCAGTATTTTGGTTAGTGTTTTGCATCAGTATTTATAAGCCCAAACTTTGAGTGGGTTCAAAGCACGGAAGAGATTAAAATCTTTCCATTATACTTTATTTTTGAGTAGGTTCCACTGCTAGTTTTAGATTCCAAAAACTGATGCACAATACTGACGAAAGTACTGCCATGTGAAAGTGGCCTTAAACTCATTCATTTCAAAGTGAAATTTATAGATAAATGGCACAAGGAGACACTAAAAAAGTAAAGGAAACTAATACTGATTACACCCCAAAAATCTATGACAGATACAATAGTCAGATCTAATAATGTTATGGCACATCCCTAGAATATGTCATAACTATTTGTGGGGGTCAGATCTCTGGAACCACTGATGATCATGAGAAAAAAAGGGCCTGAGATCCCTTCAGCTTATTCCCACTTGCCACTTATGATCCCCTGCTGTGAAGGGAATTGTAGTGCTGTAGTTTTCTTCACAGCAGGTGGCCAGGAGCATTGATGTAAAGAAAAAAATCTTTGAATGAGCAGCAGCGCTCTTTCATTCCGAGGATCGGTGGGACTCCCAGCAGTGCTAGCAATATGCCTTCACTTTAGTGGGAAAACCTCTTTAAATAGTTTGTCTGCTTTAGAAAACTTCTTTTCAAATACCCTCCCTTCTATAAACTTGGAATTAAGTTCTGAGTTAATAGAAGAGAGTGGGTGGGGGGGGTGGAGCTTGCTATTGGTCTTGATGGCCGCGTTCTGCTTGTATCAGGGCTAAAGCGGCTCAAATCACGCATTTGACCAGAATTTATAACGGAGTTCTCGGCTGCTTTTTGTTCTCACTTAACCCATTTGAGATGGTGAAGAAACGGGTTAAACCGCTGGCCCCTCTGAAGCTGACAGAGTTTTTCGGCCAGAACTCGGAGCCGGAGCAAGATGGCGCTGATCAGACCGTCCAGGGAGCCGCTCCTCCTTCCCTGGTTGCAGAGCAGGGAGTGGGTCCTAGTGCCGCCTGAAAGTCCGCCCGAAAGTCGGATGACGGCATCTCCAGCGTCGTCCACAGGGAGCCCCCCGGACCTGGACAAACGAGGTGCCAAGCAGCATACTACAGACTCGGTGCTTAAAGAGGCTCTGTCACCAGATTTTGCAACCCCTATCTGCTATTGCAGCAGATAGGCGCTGCAATGTAGATTACAGTAACGTTTTTATTTTAAAAAAACGATCATTTTTGGCCAAGTTATGACCATTTTCGTATTTATGCAAATGAGGCTTGCAAAAGTACAACTGGGCGTGTTGAAAAGTAAAAGTACAACTGGGCGTGTATTATGTGCGTACATCGGGGCGTGTTTACTACTTTTACTAGCTGGGCTTTCTGATGAGAAGTATCATCCACTTCTCTTCAGAACGCCCAGCTTCTGGCAGTGCAGATCTGTGACGTCACTCACAGGTCCTGCATCGTGTCGGCACCAGAGGCTACAGTTGATTCTGCAGCAGCATCAGCATTTGCAGGTAAGTAGCTACATCGACTTACCTGCAAACGCCGATGCTGCTGCAGAATCATCTGTAGCCTCTGGTGCCGACATGATGCAGGACCTGTGAGTGACGTCACAGCGTGATCTCTGGAGAACACGGCTGTGTCTGCACTGCCAGAAGCTGGGCGTTGTGAAGAGAAGTGGATGACACTTCTATACACAACGCCCAGCTAGTAAAAGTAGTAAACACGCCCCGATGTACGCACATAATACACGCCCAGTTGTACTTTTACTTTTCAACACGCCCAGTTGTACTTTTGCAAGCCTCATTTGCATAAATACGAAAATGGTTATAACTTGGCCAAAAATGCTCGTTTTTTTAAAATAAAAACGTTACTGTAATCTACATTGCAGCGCCTATCTACTGCAATAGCAGATAGGGGTTGCAAAATCTGGTGACAGAGCCTCTTTAAGAAAGGTACCCACATGAAAGCTGGTGGAGTGACTGTTGGAGTGCCTGCTGGAGTGCTTTTTGACCTGGAGATGCCATAAGGATTGCGTGCCTATGAAGGGCCGGAGGGGCCTCTTACTGCCGATACCTTGAAAGGTATGCTACTCTCTTTGCATAAGGATATTGCTAAAGACTTTAGTTCTGTAGTTCACCAATTGCAAACAAATATTGATGGCCTTGGTTCTCGTACGGACCATATTGAACAGAAAATAGGTCACTTCTCTATTGCACATAACGAGCTTGTGGACGTACATTGTGTGCTTGAGGAGGAGGTGTGTCGTTTGCGAGATAAGGCACAGATTTGGAGGACAGATCAAGACGGAACAATCTTAAAATTAGGGGGGTTCTTGAGGAAGTTTTGCCGCCTGATCTGGCTAAGTATTTTTTGCAACTTTTTCAGATATTGTTACCGTCCTCCTCTGCGTTGGACTTTACTATTGATAGGGTGCATAGAATCCCTAAGGCAAGGTCTGCTCCGGAATTTGCAACTCGAGATGTTCTAGCCCGTATACATTTCTATCCGATTAAAGAGAGGTTGATGGCGGAATGCCGAAAGAGGGGGACTCTTCCTGCTCCGTATGCGGAGATATCCATATTTCCAGATTTATCGGCGGCCACCTTACAGAAGAGAAGTGGATTTTATCCGGTCACTTCTTCTCTTAGGGCTGCAAATATTAAGTACAAATGGGGCTTTCCTACAAAGCTTTTTATTCATAAGAATGGGGTCCCTCACACAATCCTGTCTATAGAGGAGGGCATAAATCTCTTGAAGAAATTGAATATTTCAGTTGACTAGATATCCTCTTCTCAACATTCCAGATCTCCGGTTCGTATTCAAGAAGATTGGACTGTCGTGAGTAGAAATGGTCGCCATTCTTGATACAGCCTCATCAGGGAGGCGTTCTGGTCTATTTATTATTCGTTATAGCCCGTTTTGAGCTCTGGAAACTTTTTCCCCCCTATTTCTCACCAGTAGTGCGTTTTTGCCTGGTGATAACCCCTATTTTTTCCCTCCCTCTCCTGTTGTGTAATGTTTTGTTTTTTTATGTCTCGTACCTGATTAAAATTTGTATTCTTTGTATACTACATAAGGGCAATTGGTTTTACAGTAATGTTTGGGGCACAATTGGTTCCGTGCTGGTGGGTGGGCATTTTTGATGTAAGGTATACCAATTACTATAATATTCCTCAATGTGAAGGGCCTCAATAGTCCATTTAAACGAAGTATGTTTTGGAAGGAAAGGAAGACACCACATCTCACTGTGATATAATTTTTGCTCAGGAAATGCATTTTATACATGATAAATACCCTAAATTTACGCATATTGAATTTCCAAATGTTTGTTTTGCGTCTGATGCTATTAGGAAAAAACGCGGGGTATTGATGGCGTTTTGGGATTCTGTGGCCTTTTCTTTGCATACTACTATACTAGATCCTTTGGGAAGATTTCTTATTGTTGTTTGTGATATTAATAATTTTCTTATACCCTAGTGAATGTATATTTTCCTCATACTGGTCAGCGAAGATTCTTCTCATCTCTTCTTAAAAAGATGGACGCTGTCAGACGCGGTTTTCTGGTTGTGGGTGGGGATTTTAATTCTGTTAAGGATCCTTTGCTGGATACTTCGGCAACGTCACGGAGATCTTCATCTGCTATTGTTTCCTTGATAAGTGAGCGGGTATTGTATGACAGCTGGAGGTGTCACCATGGATCAGAGGTCGATTTAAAAAAAAATTCACATGTGCATTCCTCATATTCCAGGATTGACATGTTCTTCCTGGAGCATCAGGGCTTGCGGGAAGTGGTGGGGACCGAGATTGGCACGATAACCTGGTCGGACCATGCACCGATTACGCTCTCACTTAACGAAACAGTTTCGCATTCACCTACTTATGTATGGAGGCTTAGTGAATATATTTTGTCGCACCCAGACCATCAACACGTACTGGAGAAGGAACTGGCACAATATTTTGATACTAATTAAAAATCTGTTTCGGACGATTTTATGGTCTGGAACGCGCACAAACCAGTCATGAGAGGGGTGCTTCTTAAGGCGTGTGCCTTAGCTAAATGGAAACGTGAAAAAGAATTTAATTCCTTAATTTCTAAAATTAGGACGGTTGAGACTCAAAATAAAACGTCTCCTTCTGATAGATTAAATTCCGAATTGCGTATACTTCGCTCCGATCTACGTACCCTTTTGTTGTCAAAATATGATTATGCGTTTAAAAAGACCCAATTGAACTTTTATGTTCATGATAACCGATCGGGAGCCTTATTAGCTAAGCAATTAAAAACAACTAGATCTAAACAAAAAGTCTGCTTTTTATTAGACTCGCAAGGTCATAAAATCTCACATCCTCAAAAGATTGCAGACCAGTTTGCATCCTATTATGAGTCCCTTTATAATCTCCAGCAGGACCAGGGTTAGCATATACCATCAGAAGTCGATATTTCTGAGTTTTTAGACACTGCTTCCACCCCGCATTTGACCAAAGATTAGGTTATTTCTCTCTCGTGCCCTATTTCTATGGAGGAGGTTATGCGAGCTATTATGTCCTTAAAGGTTTTTAAGTCCCCTGGCCCGGATGGATTTTCTAATGGGTACTATAGGAAATTTGCTTAGACCTTGGCCCCCCACTTGGCGTCTGTGTTCAATTTGGCGATGGCTCAGGGCTCCTTCCCTGTGGAAATGTTGGAAGCTTTGATTATTACTCTGCCTAAACCCGGTAAGGAGCCGACTACTCCTGCAAACTTTCGGCCGATCTCCTTGTTGAACACAGACGTCAAGCTATATGCTAAGATTCTGTCTGCCCGTTTGTCTGCGATTCTGTCTAAATTGATTCATCCTGACCAGGTGGGTTTTGTTTCTCATAGACAGGCTCCCGATGGTACAAGACAATTTCTAAACCTTATCAGAGCTGCGGAACTCGCTCGGACCCCTTCTCTGCTTCTAGCCTTGGATGCCGCATTAATTGGGATTTTCTGGAGGCAACATTGACTAAATTTGGTTTTACAAGGCTTATTAAATCTGCTGTGTTGCCTTTATTCTCATCTCCCTCTGCGAGGGTGTTTACATCTGGGTATCTTTCAGGACCCTTTCGTATCACTAACGGGACTAGGCAGGGGTGTCCCCTGTCCCCTCTCATCTTTGCACTTATGATGGAACCCCTGGCGGAGCGAGTTAGAACAAGCCCTGGGATCTGGGGAATTACGGCAGGACGGAAGGAACATAGGATTGGCCTTTACGCCGACGATGTGATTTCGGCAGTGACAAATCCGGTTGTCACTTTACCAAGTGTTTTGGATCTCCTAAATGCTTTTGGGCGGGTCTCCTACTATAAAATGAACAGGTCAAAGTCCCTACTTCTTAATATTGGATTGGACCCCTAACCAAGTTTTTTTTTATATCAACCTCCTTCCCTTTTAAATGGATTCTAGTATTTCGTATTTGGGTATATCCTTGACTAGCCCCAGCTCCTCTACATTGTCGCAGAATTATATTCCTTTATTGTCTTCAGTCCCTAAGATACTGTCTGGTTTTCATAAACCTTTCATTTCCTGGGCTGGTCGAATAACAGTGCTTAAAATTATGATCCTCCCACACATTTTATATTTGTTCAGGACCTTACCAATTCCCGTCCCGGTGTCCTTTCTCAATAAGTTACAAACTATATTGAATAAATATATTTGGAATGGGCGGCGGGCTCGAATAAACTTTTCAACGTTATCTAAACCAACTGATAGCGGGGGGATGGGTGCTCCTGATCTCAAAAAATATCATTACGCCGCCGTGTTGGACCAACTAAAATTTTGGTGGCCTTCAACCTCGCAGAAGCGATGGGCCTCTATAGAGACGACACTTTTAGGGGCCCTTTTAATATCTCTTTTACACCCCCAAACGGCCACACCAGTCTGTACGCTGCCACACGTAGCTACTATAAAAGCGGCAGTTTGTGCATGGATTTATCTAAATTCTGTATGGACATCTGATTCAGCGGGGGTCGTGCCAATCTCGGTTCTTCCATTACGGTATTTATATACATTTATCCCACAGCTAGATTTAGCTGGGTGGGAAACTTTGGGTGTTAGGAAAATTGGGGATTTGTATGAGGATCAGAAGTTGGTTACATTTGAAGTGTTACAGACTAAATTCAACCTCCTGGCTACAGATTTTTACAAGTTTCTGAGGATTAGACATGCTCTGCCGCCTATAGATATCGCTTCTTTCACTTTCCCTAAGGTTGCCTTTGGTTTTTTTCACTGACATCCTGGACCACCGGGGGAATATCTACATTTTATAAGTCCTTTTTTGAACCTGTTTCATTGGTCAAATCTTCCCATATGTTTATCTGGGAGAGAGATTTTGAAGTCAAATTTTCTTTGCTTGACTGGAAGCACGCTCTGTCTTGGGTAAAGAGGGTATCGTATGGTATTAATCATTGGGAGATGGCACAGAAACTGTTCCTTCGTTGGTATTTCACTCCTGTTAGGCTTGCACAAATGGATAAATATTATTCAGAGATCTGCTGGAGGCAGTGCGGGCTTAAGGGTACCTACCTTCACATGTTGTGGTCATGTCCGGTAATGAAACCATTATGGGATTTTATTTTCACGCTGATTCATACTGTCACTACCCATGTGATTTCTCCGGAGCCATCTTTGGGTCTGTGTTTTCTGGGAATGATGCATATTCCAAGAGATCTGGTAGTGGTTGTTAGTCACATAATTCTTGCCACAAGGTTAGTAATTGCATGACATTGGAAATTGCCCACCAAACCCTCTAAACGGGAAGTGATTAACGAAGTTACCCATTCTTGCAAGATGGAACAGATGTACTGTGCCAGATACCCTGGAGGTCGTTCACATACAGTTCTCTGGATGCCATGGATTCTGTATCAGGCTATTACTTCCACGTAGCCTTTTATGTCACTAAGTGTTTTAGTTGTTATTTTATAACATGATTGCCGCCTGGATTTATGAATAGTGTAACTGTACTTTAAAAATTTACCAATTGCTTATTTGATCACTGATATTGTCAATGACGGTAGTTTTATATCTATATTAATGCATTCAGGTATTTTTTGTATGTATGTGTTTTTTTCCCTTATTTTTTGTAAAATAAATAAAAATTCATTTTAAGAAGACAGTGGTGCATTCAGGTCACTTATCCAGAGCAAAGGGAGGCTACGAAAGAGGCGTCTCTCTCGGGAGGACCCTGCGTGCCCGTGCGAAACTTGGACTGCCAATTGATTTCAAAAGAATTGTGTAATTCTATATTTCCTCTGTGGTGGTGCCTCAGGGAAATTAAACACTTACTGCCGGGTCCCCCACTGAACACTGGGGATTCAAGCAGTAAGACACCTTGTGATCGATTATTGTCAAGACACTTGTTTAACAAAAACAGGTTGTGCAAAGCAGGAAACGCCTTTAATAATAATTAATAATTGTATTTTCATGTTTGTTCCCCTATTTTGAACAGCATTGCAGATAGGAGTACATCATTTAATCAATCAATCAATCAATCAATCAATCAATCAATCAATCAATCAATCAATCAATCAATCAAAAAGGTAACAAAATTATTCTGCACTTGATTACAATGCATGCATATAAAAGGACATTATTGTATCATAAAACCTATGATAAAATGATAATAAGCTAAAACATAGGTTTATTAACTGAGTTAAAGCACATAGATATTGATCTTATTCTTAGGTCTGTCTCTCATTCTTCCCATTGCCAGCAGAATATGGTGCCAGCATCTGCTCAAGACTGGGTTATAAAAAATTAAGAACATGATGAACAGCATATGGGAATATTGATCATGGGGTAAACATTACAATATGAGACATGATTTTCAGAAAATACATTATTGATAAACACTCTACTGAGTTTTTCCCTATAGATCTTTCATGTACACTGTCTCAAATACTGTGCATTCTGTATATATGGAATTATCATAGTGATAAGGTTAAAGTGGGGAACGATTTTATGCAAGAAAAATAAGAAGCTATTCATAAAGAAGTGGTCTAATTTAGTTAGCTATGTATATAAAACCCTGCACACGCCAACATCGAATGCAAATCTATTTATTAGTTTCCAAACACTTTAGGGCAATCCAGAAATTCTGTGAACATTTTTATCTATTGACCTTACTCAGACCTTCGGAGTGCCTGTATGTCACTTCAGAATATGTAGAGTAAACAGCGCTAGTAGAAAATAACGAGCAGCTCCCAGCGCATACGTATCCTTAGGGCCCCACTGGCTCGACATATGCCAAGAGTATCCCTTAGGCATACGTTGGGGAAGTATGCGTTAGAATCTCTTTTTTTTTTTTTTATTATATTGAATACCGTAGTCCACTATGAAATTCAACACAGAGTCATCCATGGAAAAAACTTATATTATGTGATATACGTTTTATTTTACAATGGGAGACTTTGGACGACATAGTAGAATATGTGGGAGCTTTCCGTTGAAGGTACAGGCCGGGAAATACTTCCGACCTATACTTCTGACGTATACTTCCGAGTGAAGACTCAAACTCAGTTAAATAGATTCTGAGGGTTGCAAATGTTTGATTCAAATGGGATTGAAATTCCACAGATGTCTTCTATTGACCCTAGTACAAGATTCTGTGGTGCCCAAGCTGCATAATGTTACAATGGTAGGATCCAGTAGGGATCATCAATACATATATACGGCTGTTTAGATTAATTCGAGTTTGTCAATGATGATGACAAAAGGAAAATAGGTAGCTTTGCTTTAAAGCATTTTTCTTATGTTTTAGTGTCTACTCCCTTTAGGGACAGGCTCGTTTTTACAGGAACATTTTTACCTAGAGAAATGAACTGACACTCCCCAAACTGAAAGCAGACATTTAATACTTCAGTCACTATGAACAGTGTTGCAAAATAAAGCACTTAAGTGACATTGGTATATAATATATAAGGTGTCAATACACACAAAGGTGTGTATGGTGAGTAATGCAGGTCATTGAAGCATGTTTATTGCTCAATGCAAATATGAATATGTGAAAATCACTGAATAACTCTGGATTAAGATAACGCCTTGTCATTGTTCTCACCTACATTAAATGAACTCATGACCTGAGGAATAATTACATTACATTCTGATACTGCATACGTAAAGACCCTTAGGCAATACTTTGTGTTGAACATTGAAGAACTGTTCGTACTTTTGCCCAGATACCATGATTGAGGCCTGTATATTATCACAGGCTAAAGGTCACCAAACGCTTGTTCAGTGACAGCAATTTCTCTCAACTCCACACCTAACATACATGCTCGGTTCGGCCAAGCGTGCATGCTTATTTCAATAGGGTGAGGGGAATAAGCCACTACCATAGCCCATTGGCAATGGCTTATCTCTTGTGGAAACCAAAGATCAGTGTAGCGTCCATGGCTGCGGGCCGTCAGGTTTACTCACCTCCCGACGCCCGCAGCCATGGATCCGTGAGTGCTGTTCCCCATCTCCTTCCTAGGAGACGCCAGCGCTCACTTCCGCTCCGGTCTGCTGTGTCCCGTAGGGTGCGCGCACACGCTCGTGCCCGGCCTTAGATTGTATGTTAGAGGCACACACAAGCAACTTAGATTTGATTGGCATTAGCTGAGCTCACTGACGGATTCAGCTTACAGCGGCGTTATGTAGCTTCTATATATAGTGGATGCAAAGTGAAATGCAATTTTTAATAAACCATATTAGAAAAACTATATGCAAAAACACATACATTAAAAAAAAAAGCCATCAAAGGTTTTCATAGTCTTTAAACTCTTTGTAAGGGTTGCTTGAGATGCTTAAAAAAAGTCTGCTTATGTTTTTCCAGAAACACTGCCCTTGTGTGACTAATATTGCAGCTCATTCCCATTGAAGTAAACAGAGCTGAGTAGAAAAACCAGACACAACCCATGTACAACAGTGGTGTTTTTGAAAAAAGTTAATTTTATAATTTTGTATGTCTGTTGTTCTATAGACTAAACTATAGAGATTAAATCGTACATGGCTCATTCTAGTTGGTGCATTATTGCTAGTGGCACCATATTATTTTAAATGATGGGAAATATGTGACAAGCCAATATATTTTTTTAAGTATATTTGGCATCCCTGAGTGTCACATTATGAAGCTCCATGATGAATAAAAAAAATATTGCAGCAGATACATGACTTTAAAGATCACTTTTAGAAAGCATAGATGTGATAAAAGAAAACAAGGGCAAAGGTGAAGACATCCTCTTTTGCAATTGAAGTTAGCTCGATGATCAACTGATCGTTGTGGGTTTGGCTTCAGATTACCCTGGCAATTTTCTATTATCACTGGGGCAAGCTGCGGCTGGCCATACATACAGGGCCTGAAAGGGGCAGTGCATGACACGGTGTACTGTATATGTTTTGCATGGATTGTTTCTTTAAAGCAAACCTCCATTCAAAAACAAAAAAAATAATCTGTAAAATTATAGCTAACATACCTGGTGGCTTTCTCCTGCTTGTTCCTGGCTCTTTTCCTGTGTTGTAGTCCATGTTTTCCGCTATCCAAGATGGTCGGCCCTATCTCAGACTTGCATATGTACAGAATTGTCAGCAAGTCTGAGAAAACCCCCACTTCTTCCACTGCCCTCAGATGGACCAGTGCTGATGACATCAGCGCTGTGGCCATTCGAGGACAGAGGTGTGTACGGTGAGTAATGCAGGTCATTGAGGCATCTTCATTGTTCAATTAAGATATGAACATGTCCAAATCACTGAATAACTCTGGATTAAGATAACGCCCTGTCATTGTTCTCACCTACATTAAATGAAGTCATGACCTGGGAATAATTACATTACATTCTGATGTCGGCAATGCATACGTAAAGCCCTTAGGAAATACTTTGTGCTGAACATTGAAGAACTGTTCATACCTTGCCCAGAAACCATGTGTCAGGTCTCTATATTACCACAGGCTAAAAGTGGCCATACGCTTAAGATAACTGTCACCAAACGCTTGTTTAGCAACAGCTATTTCTCCCAACTCCACCATTACATTCACGCTCGATTTAGACAAAGTGCTGATGTTTTCAACACTATGTCTATCTAAGGGTAGTGGAGGGGGTGGGGGCTTGTTTCAGATTTGCAAAAAACGCTTTTCATATGCTAGTCTGAGACAACGGCGGCCATCTTCGATACTAGACAACGGGAACCGGACAATGGGAACCGGAACAGAGGAACGAAGCCAAGAACAAGTGGGTGAAGGCCACCAGGTATGTTAAAGAGGCTCTGTCACCAGATTATAAGTGCCCTATCATGAACATAATGTGATCGGCGCTGTAATGTAGATTACAGCAGTGTTTTTTATTTAGAAAAACAATAATTTTTTACGGAGTTATGACCTATTTTAGCTTTATGCTAATGAGTTTCTTAATGGACAACTGGGCATGTTTTACTTTTTGACCAAGTGGGCGTTGTGGAGAGAAGTGTATGACGCTGACCAATCAGTGACCAATCAGCGTCATACACATCTCCCCATTCATTTACACAGCAGATAGCTTTCTTACTAGAACACTATATGCAGCCATATAAACTCATTATAACGTTACTCAAGTGTCCTGACAGTGAATATACATTACCTCCAGCCAGGACGTGATGTCTATTCAGAATCCTGACACTTCTGTAGCGTTTGTTTGAGATTTATAGCAAGGCAAGCGTAATCTCGTGAGATTACGATGTAACCTGTCATTTAAAACTAGATTACGTTTGCCTTGCTGTAAATCTCACACAGACGCTACAGAAGTGTCGGGATTGTGAATACACATCACGTCCTGGCTGGAGGTAATGTATATTCACTGCCAAGACACTTGAGTAACGTTATAGTGTGTTTATGTGGCTGCACATAGTGTTCTAGTAAGAACGCTATCTGCTGTGTAAATGAATGGGGAGAAGTGTATGATGCTGATTGGTCACTGAATGGTCAGCGTCATACACTTCTCTCCACAACGCCCACTTGGTCAAAAAGTAAAACACGCCCATTAAGAAAGTCAATAGCATAAAGCTAAATTAGGTCATAACTCCGTCAAAAATGATCATTTTTCTAAATAAAAAAAACACTGCTGTAATCTACATTACAGCGCCGATCACATTATGTACAAGATAGGCCACTTATAATGTGGTGACAGAGCCTCTTTAACTATAATTTTGCAGTTTATAGTTCATTTTTTGTTTTTGACTGGAGGGTTGCTTTAAATAATATAATGGGAGTGAATAATCTTTATTATTATTTTTATAAAAGCAGCTTTGCCCATACAAAACACACAATATCAATATTAGAGATGGAACATAAGCATTGTGCTATCACGGAGCTGACTTGCATTCTGTTCTGAACTATTTACAGTAGAAAGTATCACAAGATGATAATTTATCTTGGAAGGGAAAAACTTTCAACCAAAACATTGTTAAGTCCTTTGTGGTTGGACTTTGAGCAATGTCGAATTTCCACATGTAACAGTATGCATTCAGTCTGGGAAATCTCAGTTATGTGGGCTACAGTAGTGGGAATTGTCTGGGGTACAGAAGAAAGGAAGCAGAATACTTACTCAGTTAATATTCTCTGAAGACAATGCAAGAAGTTAAAACTTCAATTTAAATTGATGAATTGACTTGCAGTCCCTACGCCAAGTCTTTATAGTTCATTTCCTGTAGCTTGTCTATGAAATGTCCGCTGTAAAGGAGCCAGTATAAACTGTAGTTCACCAAGCAAAGAACATTTCATATGGGTTTTCTTCTGTGACATTTTAGAGTTTTACACTGGCCGTTTATTGTTATGAATCTCGAATTTCCAAGCAATCAATATTTGGCCAGTGTGTGCTAAGAAGATGAATAATTTTATTATTTATCGTTCATCTTAATCCATTGTGTCGCCATAAAAATCATACTTATTGGTAACTGTAAATGCAACTTGTAGTGACATCTACATTTACACAAGGCATTGCTGAACTCCAACACAAAACAAACAGGCAGGAAAATCAATGTGATATAAAATGGTATAAATCTTTATTATAGATCAAAAATTTTATTAAATAAAACATAAAGACAATGATAAACAAAATCCCTCCAGGAAAGTACAAAAATCTTCGTACATACATACACTACCGTTCAAAAGTTTGGGGTCACCCAGACAATTTTGTGTTTTCCATGAAAACACACACTTATATTTATCATTTGAGATGCAAAATGACTAGAAAATATAGTCAAGACATTGACAAGATTAGAAATAATGATTTTTATTTCAAATAATAATTTTCTCCTTCAAACTTTGCTTTCGTCAAAGAATGCTTCATTTGCAGCAATTACTGCATTGAAGACCTTTTGCATTCTAGCTGTTAATTTGCTGAGGTAATCGGGAGAAATTTCACCCCATGCTTCCAGAAGGCCCTCCCACAAGTTGGATTGGCTTGATGGGTACTTCTTGTGTACCATAATGTCAAGCTGCTCCCACAACAGCTCTATGGGGTTGAGATCTGGTGACTGCGCTGGCCACACCATTACAGATAGAATACAAGCTGCCTGCTTCTTCCCTAAATAGTTCTTGCATAATTTGGAGGTGTGCTTTGGGTCATTGTCCTGTTGTAGGATGAAATTGGCTCCAATCAAGCGCTGTCCACAGGCTATGGCATGGCGTTGCAAAATGGAGTGATAGCCTTCCTTATGCAAAATCCCTTTTACCTTGTACAAATCTCCCACTTTAACAGCACCAAAGCAACCCCAGACCATCACATTACCTCCACCATGCTTGACAGATGGTGTCAGGCACTCTTCCAGCATCTTTTCAGTTGTTCTGCGTCTCACAAATGTTCTTCTGTGTGATCCAAACACCTCAAACTTCGATTTGTCTGTCCATAATACTGTTTTCCAATCTTCCTCTGTCCAATGTCTGTGTGCTTTTGCCCATATTAATCTTTTCCTTTTAATAGCCAGTCTCAGATATGGCTTTTTCTTTGCCACTCTGCCCTGAAGGCCAGCATCCCGGAGTCGCCTCTTCACTGTAGACGTTGACACTGGCGTTTTGCGGGTACTATTTAATGAAGCTGCCAGTTGAGGACCTGTGAGGCGTATATTTCTCCAACTAGAGACTCTAATGTACTTGTCTTGTTGCTCAGTTGTGCAGCGGGGCCTCCCACTTCTCTTTCTACTCTGGTTAGAGCCTGTTTGTGCTGTCCTCTGAAGGGAGTAGTACACACCGTTGTAGGAAATCTTCCGTTTCTTGAGAATTTCTCGCATGAAATAGCCTTCATTTCTAAGAACAAGAATAGACTGACGAGTTTCACATGAAAGCTCTCTTTTTCTAGCCATTTTGAGAGTTTAATCGAACCCACAAAAGTAATGCTCCAGATTCTCAACTAGCTCAAAGGAAGGTCAGTTTTATAGCTCCTCTAAACAGCAAAACTGTTTACAGCGGTGCTAACATAATTGCACAAGTGTTTTCAAGTGTTTTCTAATCATCCATTAGCCTTCTAACACAGTTAGCAAACACAATGTACCATTAGAACACTGGAGTGATGGTTGCTGGAAATGGGCCTCTATACACCTATGTAGATATTGCATTAAAAAACAGACGTTTGCAGCTAGAATAGTCATTTAGCGCAATAACAATGTATAGAGTGTATTTCTGATTAATTTCATGTTATCTTCATTGAAAAAAACTGTGCTTTTCTTTCAAAAATAAGGAAATTTCTAAGTGACCCTAAACTTTTGAACGGTAGTGTATAAACATGAAAGTCAAATACTAGGGCAAATCTGTGAAAACAGCCCTAAAACACATTGGAACACACAAACAGGCACATAGAGAAAGTGTCATGTAGCTGAAGTAGTCGAAACCAAGGCAGGCCCAGTAGAACAGGATTGATGGCCTTGGGCAAAACAAGGAAAGAAATTAGTTCAAAATTAAGGACTCCAACCTGGAGCTTCAACGGCTTGGTTTTAGAAACGATGGGATCAAGCAGAGGCAGTCCATTAACTGAGGCAACAGCCAAAGATGTCTCTAGGGGGACTGTGGACAACTGAAGATGATCCACAAGCTCTTTCTGGATGAAGTTTGCAGCAGAACCAGAGTCAGGATAGGCAGAAACTTGATGCGTCCTCTCGCCGGATACTAGGGTCACAGGAATAGTCAACTTGGAACAAAAGGCTTTATTAGGTACCGTTCCATCTAGGGTTGTCTCTCCAATCAGTCCTAGGCAATGGGGTCTCTCTGGCCTCTGGGGACACAGGCACACAATATGGCCTCCGAGGCCGCAATACAGACAAAGACCAGAAGTACGTCTGCGTTGTCTCTCCTGGGTAGACAATTTGACATAGTTACTCTGCATTGGATCCTCTGGTGGTACGACTGAGGAGGATTGCTGAAAAGTAGAATCCAGCTTAGTAAGTTCTCTCTCCTGAAGAACCTCTTGGGAACGCTCCCGGATCCTCATGTCAACCCGGGAGGCGAGTAGGATAAGATCGTCCAGGGTAGATGGCAGATCGCGAGCAGCCAGCTCGTCCTTGATCCCTGAAGACAGTCCCTGCCAGAATGTGGCCACCAAAGCCTCGTTGTTCCAGGTCAATTCAGCAGCCAGGATACGGAACTGAATGGCATACTCGCCCACGGAGAGGTCTCTCTGATGTAGGGTCAGCAAGCATGCAGCAGCTGAAGAAATTCTCCCAGGTTCCTCAAAGATTGAGCGGAAGGTCTGTAAGAAGCACTGCAAGTCACGGGTCTCTGGTCCCTGATGTTCCCACAGAGGATTAGCCCATGCCAGGGCTCTCCCAGTAAGGAGAGAGATGATGAAGGCGATCCTGACATCATCCGAAGAGAAGGACCTGGCATGCAGTCTGAAGTGGATCAGGCACTGATTCAAAAATCCCCTGCAGGACCTCGGATCTCCGTCATAGCGTGGAAGTAGCGGCAAGAAACACAGGGGATTGGTACCGTTACAGACAGGAAGTGTAGCAGAAGGAGTAGCAGGAATGGGTGCGGTGACAACTATGGTTGGAGCAAGCAGCCGATGGGCTATGGCGTTCACCGACAGGAGGAGTTGGTCTTGTCATGACTGCAGATCCTCCATCTCAGCCAGCATGGCTTGTGTCGTCAAAGTCTCAGGTTGACCAGCGGGGTCCATGGCCTGAGCGTACTGTCACGAAGCAGGTTAGTGGACCCACTAGGCCGTACTGCCGTAGCAGGGAGGCAGCTGGCCAAACAACAGGAAACCACAGCAATACAATGTCCCGCACAAGGGTACCTGGATAGTCCAGACAGTGGCCGCAGCTCTGGCACTGATGGAGATGGTTGCAGCAGATAACGCGAAACGTGGCGGATGACACAGGTGCCGCAGGTTGCGCCAGACGTGGCGGATTCCTCCGGAAGTGGCAGATGACACAGGACGTGGCGGATTCCTCCAGACGTGGCAGATGACACAGGACGTGGCGGATTCCTCCGGATGTGGCAGATGACACAGGACGTGGTGGATTCCTCCGGACGTGGCAGATGACACAGGACATGGTACGACTCGATACTAAAGGCACAGCACGGGAAACAGGAACAGGGAAAAAGGCATGGGTAACAACTGGAATGGGAAACACTAAGGGACCATTTGCAAGACAGACTGGGAAAACTAACAACGCTCAGGCAAGGATCAGAAGGCCTGGGGCCTTCTTATAGATCAGGAAATCGTGGCAGTTGATGATGATGACGATTTCCTTTGTGTGCGCACTGGCCCTTTAAGGCCAGGCGCGAGCGTGCGGGCGCACCCTACGGGACACAGTAGACCGGAGCGGAAGTGAGCGCTGGCATCTCCTATGAAGGAGATGGGGACCAGCGCTCACGGATCCATGGCTGCGGGCGTCGGGATGTGAGTAAACCCGACAGCCCGCGGCCAAGGACGCTACTGTATCCCCCCTCTTACGCCCCCTCTTCTTGGGGCAAGAGCGAGAGAGGAATTTCTTAATAAGAGCAGGGGCACTGAGGTTCTCTTCTGGCTCCCAGGACCTCTCCTCAGGACCAAACCCTCTCCAGTCCACCAAATAGAAAGTTCTTCCTCCTACCCTCTTGCAGTCCAGGATCTCCCTCACCTCGAATATATCAGAAGAACCGCTGGGAGCAACTGTGGAACTAGAAGTCTTGCTGAAGCGGTTCAGGACCACTGGCTTCAGGAGGGACACATGAAAGGAGTTGGGGATTCTGAGGGTAGGAGGCAGCCACAGCTTATAGGAGACAGGGTTTATTTGTTGCAGAATCTCGAAAGGACCAAGTAACCTGGGAGCAAACTTGTATGAGGGTACCTTCAAGCGAATGTTCCGAGAGGACAGCCAGACTTTAGTCCCCGGAAGATACTGAGGCGGCTCTCTTCTCCTAGTATCTGCTTTTCGCTTCATGCGATCGACTGCCAGTAAAATAGAGGACCGGGTCTGTTGCCAGATTTGCAAAAAGTCCCCATAAGCAGAGTCAGCAGCGGGTACTTGAGATGTGGTCGACACTGGGAGAGGGACTCTAGGATGTTGACTGTACACAATGTGAAATGGAGTGGAAGTGGTGGATTCACTTGTGTGGTTGTTGTATGAGAACTCGGCCCATAGTAGAAGCTGTACCCAGTTATTGTGCTGTGAAGAGATGAAGTGGCGGAGATAATTCTCCATGATCTGGTTGATCCTCTCAATTTGCCCATTGGACTGGGGGTGATAAGCTGAGGAAAAGTCCAATCTCACATCCAGGAGTTTACAGAGGGCTCTCCAGAACTTTGAAGTAAACTGAACCGCCCGGTCGGACACAATGTGTAGAGGCAAGCCATGGTAGCGAAAGATGTGTAGAATGAAGAGACTCGCCAGTCGAGAAGCAGAAGGTAGGCCGGTCAGCAGGATAAAATGTGCCATCTTAGAGAACCGGTCCATCACCACCCAGACGGTGTTGCATCCTGCTGAGGTGGGAAGATCTGTGACAAAGTCCATCGCAATGTGCTGCCAGGGGGCATTGGGTACAGGCAGAGGTTGAAGCAGGCCGGAAGGGATGTCTCTAACCTGCAGAGGATTAGCAGTGACAATGCAGGACGGGTCTATGATAGTCTGAAGGGACTCCACCGTGTCTTCCGTCTCAAACGATCTGGACAGGGCATCGGCCCTCACATTCTTGTCTGCGGGACGGTAGTGGAGCACAAACTGAAAACGGGTGAAGAACAGCGACCACCTGGCTTGACGGGGATTCAGTCGTTGTGCAGACTGAAGGTAGGTAAGGTTTTTGTGGTTGGTGAAGATCAGGATGGGGTGAGCAGCACCCTCCAGAAGATGTCTCCACTCCTCCAGAGGCAATTTGATGGCCAGCAGCTCCCGATCTCCAATGTAGTAATTGCGCTCAGCAGAAGAAAAAAGTCTTGAGTAGTAGCCACATACTACTGCCCTTCCTTTGGAGCTCCTCTGGAACAGAAGTGCACCTGCACCAACAGAGGAAGTGTCCACTTCCAGTGAGAACTGCCGAGATACGTCAAGATGATGGAGGATCGAAGCTGAAGTGAAGGCTTTCTTGAGGCTAATAAACGCAAAATCTGCCTTTGGAGTCCACACCTTGGCGTTCACACCCTTCTTGGTAAGTGTAGAGATGGGAGCCATCAGAGAAGAGAAGTTAGAAATAAGCTGCCGGTAGAAATTGGCGAATCCCAGGAACCGCTGTATGGCCCTTAAGCCTTGAGGACATGGCCACTCCAGGACAGCTTTCCCTTTCTCATGATCCATCGTGAGGCCTTGATCCGAGATGATGTAGTCCAGGAAGGGCAGAGAACTCTTCTCAAAGACGCATTTCTCCAGTTTGGCGTATAAATGATTCTCCCTTAATTGTAGTAGAACCTGACGGACATGCCTCCGATGAGTCGTCGGATCTGGGGAGAAAATCAAAATATCATCGAGATAAACAGCAACACAGACATAGAGGAGATCTCGGAAGATATCATTAAAGAACTCCTGAAACACTGCGGGAGCGTTACACAGTCCGAAGGGCATCACTAGGTATTCGTAGTGCCCGTCCCGAGTGTTAAATGCCGTCTTCCATTCATCACCCCGGCGAATCCGGACTAGATTATAAGCTCCCCGCAGGTTTAGCTTAGAAAATTTTTTGGCTCCTCGTATGCGATCAAACAGCTCAGATATAAGTGGCAAGGGGTATTTGTTCTTGACCGTGATCTGGTTGAGACCACGGTAGTCAATGCAGGGTCGAAGGGATGCGTCCTTTTTAACGAAGAGGATTCCAGCCCCGGCCGGGGAGGAAGACTTTTGTATGAAACACCTCTCCAGATTCTCCTTGATATAGGCCGACATGGATAGAGACTCAGGCAAGGAGAGAGGATATACTCGGCCACGGGGGAGAGAGGCATTGGGAACCAGTTCAATGGTGCAGTCATAAGTCCGATGTGGAGGCAGTGTCTCAGCCTCCCTTTTGCTGAAAACATCTGCATACTGAGCAAACTGGGGAGGCAGTCCCGCCAATGACTGAGGCAGAGGAGGCTTTACAGGATGGATCTGCAACTGACAACGACCATGGCACTTGGAGCCCCATTGGAGTACCTCTCCAGAATTCCAGTCCAGGACTGGGGCATGTAGTCGAAACCAAGGCAGGCCCAGTAGAACAGGATTGATGGCCTTGGGCAAAACAAGGAAAGAAATTAGTTCAAAATTAAGGACTCCAACCTGGAGCTTCAACGGCTTGGTTTTAGAAACGATGGGATCAAGCAGAGGCAGTCCATTAACTGAGGCAACAGCCAAAGATGTCTCTAGGGGGACTGTGGGCAACTGAAGATGATCCACAAGCTCTTTCTGGATGAAGTTTGCAGCAGAACCAGAGTCAGGATAGGCAGAACCTTGATGCGTCCTCTCGCCGGATACTAGGGTCACAGGAATAGTCAACTTGGAACAAAAGACTTTATTAGGTACCGTTCCATCTAGGGTTGTCTCTCCAATCAGTCCTTGGCAATGGGGTCTCTCTGGCCTCTGGGGACACAGGCGCACAATATGGCCTCCGAGGCCACAATACAGACAAAGACCAGAAGTATGTCTGCGTTGTCTCTCCTGGGTAGACAATTTGACATAGTTACTCTGCATTGGATCCTCTGGTGGGACGACTGAGGAAGATTGCTGAAAAGTAGAATCCAGCCTAGTAAGTTCTCTCTCCTGGAGAACCTCTTGGGAACGCTCCCGGATCCTCATGTCAACCCGGGAGGCGAGTAGGATAAGATCGTCCAGGGTAGATGGCAGATCGCGAGCAGCCAGCTCGTCCTTGATCCCTGAAGACAGTCCCTGCCAGAATGTGACTACCAAAGCCTTGTTGTTGCAGGTCAATTCAGCAGCCAGGATACCGAACTGAATGGCATACTCGCCCACGGAGAGGTCTCCCTGATGTAGGGTCAGCAAGGATGCAGCAGCTGAAGAAACTCTCCGAGGTTCCTCAAAGATTGAGCGGAAGGTCTGTAAGAAGCACTGCAAGTCACGGGTCTCTGGTCCCTGATGTTCCCACAGAGGATTAGCCCATGCCAGGGCTCTCCCAGTAAGGAGAGAGATGATGAAGGCGATCCTGACATCATCCGAAGAGAAGGACCTAGCATGTAGTGATCAGGCACTGATTCAAAAATCCCCTGCAGGACCTCGGATCTCCGTCATAGCGTGGAAGTAGCGGCAAGAAACACGGGATTGGTACCGGTACAGACAGGAAGTGTAGCAGAAGGAGTAGCAGGAATGGGTGCGGTGACAACTATGGTTGGAGCAAGCAGCCGAGGGGCTATGGCGTTCACCGACAGGAGGAGTTGGTCTTGTCATGACTGGAGATCCTCCATCTCGGCCAGCATGGCTTGTGTCGTCAAAGTCTCAGGTTGACCAGCTGGGTCCATGGCCTGAGCGTACTGTCACGAAGCGGGTTAGTGGACCAACTAGGCCGTACCGCCGTAGCAGGGAGGCAGCTGGCCAAACAACAGGAAACCCCAGCAATACAATGTCCCGCACAAGGGTACCTGGATAGTCCAGACAGTGGCCGCAGCTCTGGCACTGATGGAGATGGTTGCAGCAGATAACACCAAACATGGCGGATGACACAGGTGCCGCAGGTTGCGCCAGACTTGGCGGATTCCTCCGGACGTGGCAGATGACACAGGACGTGGCGGATTTCTCCGGACGTGGCAGATGACACAGGACGTGGCGGATTCCTCCGGACGAGGCAGATGACACAGGACGTGGTGGGTTCCTCCGGACGTGGCAGATGACACAGGACGTGGCACGACTCGATACTAAAGGCACAGCACGGGAAACAGGAACAGGGAACAAGGCACGGGTAACAGCTGGAATGGGAAACACTAAGGGACCATTTGCAAGACAAACTGGGAAAACTAACATTGCTCAGGCAAGGATCAGAAGGCCTGGAGCCTTCTTATAGACCAGGAAATCGTGGTCAGTTGATGATGATGACGATTTCCTTTGTGTGCGCACTGGCCCTTTAAGGCCAGGCACGAGCGTGCGCGTGCACCCTACGGGACACAGCAGTCCGGAGCAGAAGTGACCGCTGGCGTTTCCTAGGAAGGACATGGGGACCAACGCTCACGGATTCATGGCTGCGGGCATCGGGAGGTGAGTAAAACCGACGGCCCGCGGCCATGGACGCTACAGAAAGGAGGAAAGAGTAGAGACCAAAGGAGGGAATCTTCATCCCCAACACGTGTTTCGCCATTTGCTTCGTCCGGGGATCTCAACCATAATGGCTAATGGGTCGGTATACACCTGTGCACAGCATCCAAGTCAGGATAAAGTGGAAAATCCACCGTAAGTTATGTAAGTAAGGGGGTGCAGCATCTAGAACAGGAATGGGATTGCAGCTTCCGCCAAAAACACTACACCGTCCATGCAGGAGCATGGATGGCTGCAAGAAGTGGGTGTGGCTTGTGTGTCACATAAAGGGAGGAAATCTCCTCTAAAAATATGGCGACGCCAGTTAGGGTATGTTCACACACACTAATTACGGACGTAATTCGGGCGTTTTTGCCCCGAATTACGTCCGAAAAATGCGCCTCAATAGCGTTGACAAACATCTGCCCATTGAAAGCAATGGGCTGACGTTTATCTGTTCACACGAGGCGTATATTTACGCGCCGCTGTCAAAAGACGGCGCGTAAATAGACGCCCGCGTCAAAGAAGTGACCTGTCACTTCTTGGGGCGTAATTGGAGCCGTTATTCATTGACTCCAATGAAAAGCAGCGCCAATTACGTCCGTAATGGACGCGGCATTCAAGCGCCTGCAAATGCCGTTACGGCTGAAATTACGGGGATGTTTTCTCCTGAAAACATCCCCGTAATTTCAGCCGTTACGGACGCTGCCGTGTGAACATACCCTTAGTGTGCACAAGCTGGACGTGGGCGTAGGATGTTGATCAGGTGATACGCACAGGTGCAGCATAATAGGGAGGACCCAAAGGGGGAGGAAGACGAGTTAGTACGGGAAGAGGTGTGAAGACACAATAGGTGGGGCTGAACACAGTGGTTGTAAATCACTATATAGTAACAGTGTTAAAAATATATAAATAAATCAATATACTGGATCAAACACAGTTCTATATACACAGGAGAGATGTTTTTTTTCTCAATAAAGAATGTACACTGGACAAATTGATACTGTGGACAATCTAGATACTGAGTGATCCTGCAGTCAAAAGGGTGAACTGCTTTCGTCTTGCACCTGCTGGTAGGTGGAGTGGACAGGTGGAGTGGACAGGTAGAGTAGCCAGAAAAGCAGAGATAATAACAGAGAGGTAACGTAGTACAATGCAGTGAAACAAGAGATAAGTCAGGTAGTCCGAGGTCACAACACTATAAATCAAAAGAGGTACAAAATCTGAATACAAGAGAATGGTCAGGGAAACCAGGGTCAGACACCAAGGTAAACAAACAGATATAACAACAGACAAAGAACAAATGAGCCACAGGAAGTTAATCTCTGGTAAAGAGGTCTCACACCAGGCATGTTAGGGCTTGTCCACACGCTTCGGAATTGGCGCGTTTTTTCCAGCCAGAATTTCGGACTGAAAAAATGCAGTAGAATACAGAAGCAGCATAGTGGATGAGATTTAGGGTATGTTCACACGCACTAATTACGGACGTAATTCGGGCGTTTTTGCCCCGAATTACGTCCGAAAATAGCGCCTCAATAGCGCTGACAAACATCTGCCCATTTAGAGCAATGGGCATATGTTTGTCTGTTCACACGAGGCGTAATTTACGCGCCGCTGTCAAATGACGGCGCGTAAATAGACGCCCGCGTCAAAGAAGTGACCTGTCACTTCTTTGGCCATAATTGGAGCCGTTATTCATTGACTCCAATGAATAGCAGCGCCAATTACGTACGTAATGGACGCGGCGTTCAAGCGCCTGCACATGCCGTTACGGCTGAAATTACGGGGATGTTTTCAGGCTGAAACATCCCCGTAATTTCAGCCGTTACGGACGCCCTCGTGTGAACATACCCTTAACAAATCGCATCCACATGCTGTGTAAAAATTCAGAGCAGAAATTGACCTGCGGTGCGTATTTTTCAGACCGCAGCATGTTAATTCCTCCTGAGGAAAGTGGCCAGAATTGCTGCGTTTTCAGAGAGGCTGTCTCCATCTCCTAACATTGTGAAAAATGCAGCAAAATTTGCACTATTTTCTGCCGTAAAAACCGCAGGAAATGGTGCCTTTTTGCCGGAGCAGAATGTCTGCCTTTTTCAACGGAATTGCTGCAGAAATTTTCTGCAGCAATTCCGTTGTGTGTGAACAAGCCCTTATAAAGGAGGCTTAATTGGATAATTGAGAGTGAACGCAAGCAAACCACTCAAGATTTTAATTTAACCTTCACCTACCTCTGAGACCAGCTCTGAGAAAAGGGAATGTGACAGCAGTGATTAAAGTGCAAAGTGACAAATTAAAGTGACAAAATAAAAACACATATATAAGTATATACGATAAAATATGTTAGATACTTAGATAAGAAACCAAGTGGACAGCTGTACAGAAAAACAAAGTAACCATATTTAATACACATAATAGTAAAGTGCTTGTGTGGTACCACATTATGGTGCTAATAAAAAAATGCATATAAAAATAGCGAGACAAACCGCCGGATACACTGAAGGGGTTAAAGTCATAGATGAAAAAATCAAACCAAGTGGTCAGAAATAAATTAATACATAATATTCATGTTTAATACTCGTGGTAATCAAGTAATATATGGCACCACGTACGGTGCTGAAAAAAAAAGTGTGACTGCGTGTAAGAATAAACTGGAAATAGACCCCCCAGATGCCTGAGAAACAGTGACAGAGCAAACATGATTGGTATTAATGAGATCCCATAAAAGGACTCAGAAGTAACAGGGTATGCAAATACACAGATATAGATCAGAGAATAGAAGGTATGATCAGCAGTCCATATGCTCAATCCGAGATCCAATCACATAGATACTACGTTGGTTGTATTCAAGAAATCTAAGGAAGCATAATAAGAGCCTATGGCTCTTGAGAGAAGACAACCCTTATGTAAAAAAAAGGCCCTGCATTGCCATATTACATGCCGGGCATTGAAATAGAGCTTCCCTCCTTGATAGGGCATATGGAATGGGGTTTGTTCCCCAACCCCCTTAAACTTGTAGATACAAGTTGCAGAAGAGATATTCCACAGGGTGTTGTTGGAAAAAATACCAAACCCCCATTTACAAAAAGCTGTGTTGTCAGAATAGGGGAGTTGGTAAAAACAGCAAAATCCATAATATAATCACGACCCTTCTAATACGTTTTCTTTTTGCATAAGTCATATCAGTACAAACAATACAATCTAATTAGATACAATATACCACTTCATTGGTTTCCTGACTTTACTTATATCTACCTAATGATTCAAATGAAGGAAAACAATAAGGTGCTCATTTCATTTCTAATATATGCATGTGAAAACATTACGTATACTGAAAGCTTCCTGTCAGTTTTCAGATATAGATATATATGTCACAATGCATTTGGCTTCAGGCTATAAAATAAAAATGTTCCTTCCTAAAGATGTACAAAGGGCGTTCTAAGAGGTAGAATCAATGCCTGTATGGCAGTGGTTAAAAAAAGGGAAATTCTGTGATATGAGTAGAGAATATGGTCCAGTCAGCAGGAAACTGAAGATTTGGATGGAAACGAAGGAAATATTTGATGTGGTAACAGATAAGGGTAAATGTTATAAATCAGTTTGAGATAGACATCTAAATATGTTCAGAAATAAGTCCGGGAGGTAGCAGGAGTGTAAAAGAGGTTAAATCATATAATGACATTAAAAAATAAAGAAGGAAAAACAGAGAATGACTATAACAAAATGAATAAGATTGTGCAGGATTATAAAAATGTAAATTCCAGGCCAAAAACAAATAATGACTCTGGGGATGAATTCATGAGACATTAAAATTCAAAAGATATCAGAACAGCAGTTTTATATGTTTTGTATAAGAGAATCGGAAGCACTCTGGCCCGGGACTCCAGACCTGCAAAAGCTCCCGACGTCATTGTCCACGTATGGACAGTCAAAGGGGTTTTCCAGAAGAAAGGAAGATGATAACAGCACCGGAGAGAATACTTGATGTAATATGATGGGTGCAAGCCTTTACAGGAACCTGATCCAAAGTTCCACAAATGGAAACAACAATTTTCAATGAACAAGGCAGCACATCCAAAAATAGGAATTTTATTTACCCACAAATGCGACGTTTCAGTCCAGCAGGACCTTTCAAAAGGGGGTTTTCCAGACACTAAAAACTGATGGTCTATCCTCAGGATAGGCCATCAATAGCTGATGGGTCAACTTTCAGGAGCCCCGCCGATCAGCTGTTTTGAAGAGGCCGCAGCACTCGTACCGCGCTGCTTCTGCTTCATTTCTTCTTGCTCACTGTGAATCATCGACACGCATTTAGCAGCGATTCACAGGTATTGCAGCCTTTTCTCCCATTGAAGTGAATTGAAGAAAGAGCCTTTTCTCCCATTGAAGTACGAGCACTGCGGCCCCTTTAAAACAGGTGATTGGCGGGGGTTCCAAAATTCAGACCCCGACCCGTCAGCTATTGATGGCCTATCCTGAGGGTAGGCTATCAGTTTTAGGTGGCTGGAAAACCCCTTTAAGTGAGGAGCATTACAATGCCAGAGTTTCTGGCCAGAGCATTGGAAGCGCTCTGGCCGAGGACTCCAGACACCACCCTCTCGGTGCATAAGATCACCACAATTGGAAGAACTTTAAAGTAGCTGGATTTCCTCTGCCCGTGGAAACTACGCCACTGGCCAATGACATAACTGACCAGTGACGTATACAGCCCAACAGAGGCCAAAAGTACACCCGTTTTGGCCTCCGTCGGGCTAAGGAAGTTGTATGGACACGTTTAGCTTTCCCGACATACACATTAAAGGAAGGGTTTTAACGCAGTGTGAAAAGGGCCTTAGATAGAATTGCAAAAGAATGTAAGATTTTTTTATATATATAAATTGTTAGCCAGATTTTTGTGTTATTTTGTATTATTCTGCAAATTCCTGTGACTAATTTTACCTTTCATATAATATGGGTTCTCATTACTAAGATGCTTGCCCTTAGGTTAAATAGGTGTTACTAGGGCCCTGATCAAAACTAGTTGATGGACCATGTTGTATCTTGGTAAGTATATAAATCTGTTCTGAGATTTGTAACTGAGATAATGCCATAGAATTAGTAAGTCTACTTTGCTCTGCTCCTTTGGTCACAAGTCATAAATGTAAGGATATCCTCATTTGTTTCATGTCAAGACTTCTAAAGATTTGAGGAAGGAAATCTCAAAAGACTTAGTTGAAAGAAGTGAGCTATGTTTTCATACCTTAACCCCTTTAGGACCAGCCATTTTTGGGTCTTTAGGGCAAAGCATCTTTCTTTATATTTTTTATCATTGCATTCTGAGAGCTATAACTTTTTTTATGTTTTCATTTATCCAACCGTATGAGGGCTTTGTTTTTTACGGGACGAGTCATGTTTTTAGTAGAACCATTTTAGGACACGATGAACTTTTATTAGCTTTTTTGTGGGGGGCGGGGACAGCAATTCTGCCATCGTTTTCTACATTTTACATTTATGCTGTTCACCATGCAGCATAAATCAGTTTTTAAGTCGCCGCATTCCAAGAGTCATAACTTTTGTATTCTTCCATCGTGTAGTCATACGTGAGATTGTTTTCTGTGGGACGAGTCATATTTTTAAATAGAAGAATTTTGGGGTACATATAAATTATTGATCAACATTTTATTATTTTTTTGGGGGTAGAAAAAAAAGCAATTCCACCGTTGTTATTTTTATGCCGTTTACTGTGCGTTTAATATGTATTTTCAAATATTTTTTACTTTTGCCAAATAAAACCACCTTTTATGAAAAAAAAAAAGATTTTATTTTTACAGATTTTTTCTTCATTAACGTTTTTTAAATTTCACTTAATTATTTTTTAGTCCCACTAGGGGATACACAATGTGATCTTCTAAACGCTTCTGTAATGCTTTGGTATAATTAGTACACCAAAGCATTATTGCCTATTATAGTAAAACTGACAGGCAATCTCGGCCACCCTGACAACTGCAATCGTATCGGTGCCAATGGGAAAACAGATAGTGCCCCACCCCTGTGTTAAACGCCTTAGATACCACATTTGCTACGACAGCAGCATCTAAAGGGTTAAACAGCCGGGAGGCAATAAACGCGCGTTGCAGCGGGATGTCGGCTGTATAGTAAAGGCCATCACGTGACAAAACTGTACCTCAAGGTGCAAGAAATTAGTCCTCATCACGACATACAGTTACGTCATGGTATGGGAAAGAGTTAAAGGATGATACTCTATTGTTCCAAATCTTAGTGAAGCTTTCTGGCTGCAGTCCAGGATGACTCACAATCTATCCTTTGGCTAATCTGAATGAGAGTCTCAGTGACGACAATGGTCCTTCAGACATATGATATACAAATATAGACCACAGCATGGTTCCAGGAGCACAGAAAAAGCTGTGATGTACGAGCTTTAAAGGGGTGAATGTATTTTTCAATCTTTCAACTATTCCTGTATCTATTAGTTCCAAGTAGCATAATGTTAAATATCAATATAGAAACGTAAACTCTTCTTCAATTTGGCTGCAGTGCAGTACGGTTCTTGTGGTTCCTATACCAATATGATCTGCAATTCATAGAATGAAATGGGTTCTGACAATGTAATATATACTAGATATAGGAAGAAGAATGCTCTACAACTCTCACTAAAATTACTTTTACATTTACAATTTTAACTTAGCATACATACTAGTAAGAAACCAACAGATAAAAGCTACTTTGTTTTTTACATTCATTGTATTCACCATCACCTACTGTACAAAACGAACTATTCTACATTATATATCATCACCATCTTTATTACATTGTAAACAGAAACCTCTCTGCTTGTATCTAAATTTTTGACGAGATATAGGAGCTGCACTGTAGCATAAACCAAAAATGGTGGGTGCTATCCTTAGAGGAATCTTGACGAAAAACGTCATGCAAACGTCAGACCACAATCCAAAGAAAGAGGCAGCACTCCAGTATAGTAGAAAAATCCAAAATGTTAACAATGCCTATGATTTTGTTATTCAGGGGAAGGCAGAAAAAATTGTGCAGCGTTCTGGTCTTGATGCCTGGCAGGTAAGTATTCAAAGCAATGTCTTTTTCATTTGGTATTATTTATTGTAATGCAGGACTACGCGTTTCAGGACCGGACAGGTCCCTTCATTGGGTTCATACAATTGCACATGGATAGTGCGTTGTTAATAACATAAAAAACTGGGGGAAAAAACCTGGAAACAATCAATTGCACTTTTTTATTTTTTTTTAAAAAGGGCAGGGGGAGGAATAGAGGAGTAGCACTTCTCTAACGTCAATTTTACGTGCAGAAAATAAATAAATAAATAAAGAGTCTGTCACAGTGAATTTTTCCTGATTAAAAATATTTGTCTAGTGTGTTTCGCTACAACAGCGTTGCCGCTTGAACAGTGTCCGTTCTACTGTTGCGCTGGTTGTCTAAATATACATTTGTATTCATTATCTGTGTTATGACTTCCTAGACATCACAAAGGAAGATCCAGTTGGATCCTACTCGGACAAAACTCAGCCAGTATAATTTCTAGACCTGACTACTAGTAAAGAGTCTTTTTGGTATTTTTGTTGGTCTCTTTCTCTGCGTTTTTTTAGGTAAAAAATGCTACGGCTAGATGTTACTTTAAAGTCTATAGTGAAATATTAAAACGTCTACATACACAGTGTTTTGGTGGTGTTTTTTGGTTCAGTGGCGGTTTTTTTAACCCCTTCCCGACATTTGACGTATCCATATGCCAAAGTCGGGTAGGGGAAGTATGGTACGGGCCCATGGAGTGAACCCGCTCCATACGATGCCGATGGTAGCAGAGTTACATGATGGGGATTTTTTTTCCCAGTTGTGTAACTCTGCTACCGGTCAATGGAAAAATCATCCACATGAGTTCCCTTGTAGATAGCTCCACACACAGCCCCCTGTAGATAGCTCCACACACAGCCCCCCTGTAGATCGCTCCACACACAGCCCCCCTGTAGATAGCGCCACACACAGCCCCCCTGTAGATAGCGCCACACACAGCCCCCCTGTAGATAGCTCCACACACAGCCCCGTGTAGATAGCGCCACACACAGCCCCCCTGTAGATAGCTCCACACACAGCCCCCCTGTAGATAGCTACACACACAGCCCCTCCTGAAGATAGCGCCACACACAGCCCCCTTTTGTACATAGTGCCACACAACCCCCCTCCCCCTTGTACATAGTGCCACACAACTCCCCTCCCCCTTGTACATAGTGCCACACAACCCCCCTCCCCCTTGTACATAGTGCCACACAACTCCCCTCCCCCTTGTACATAGTGCCACACAACTCCCCTCCCCCTTGTACATAGTGCCACACAAACACCCTCCCCCTTGTACATAGTGCCACACAACCACCCTCCCCCTTGTACATAGTGCCACACAACCCCCCTCCCCTTGTACATAGTGCCACACAACCCCCTTCCCCCTTGTACATAGTGCCACACAACTCCCCTCCCCCTTGTACATAGTGCCACACAAACCCCCTCCCCCTTGTACATAGTGCCACACTAACCCCCTCCCCCTTGTACATAGTGCCACACAACTCCCCTCCCCCTTGTACATAGTGCCACACAAACACCCTCCCCCTTGTACATAGTGCCACACAACCACCCTCCCCCTTGTACATAGTGCAAAAAATCACTAACCGTGTCATGTCCATGGCCGCGGGCCATCAGGCCCACTCACCTCCTGACGGCCGCAGCCATGGGTCTGTGAGCACTGGCCCTAGTCTCCTCCTCAGGAGATGCCAGCGCTCACCTTGGCCGGGTCCCGTAGGATGCTCGTGTCCGCTCTTAAAGAGGCTATGTCACCAGATTATAATTTTTGACCAAGTTATAAACAATTTTAGATTTATGCTAATTCGTTTCTTAATAGTCAACTGAGCGTGTTTTTACTTTTTACCAATTGGGCGATGTGAAGAGAAGTGTATGGCGCTGACCAATCAGTAACCAATCAGGGTCATCCACTTCTCATTGTTCCAGGCCAGTGTGATTGTGCAGTAAAAGAAGCTGGGCTGGAACAATGAGAAGTGTATGACACTGATTGGTCACTGATTGGTCAGCTGATTTGCCATACACTTCTCTTCACAACGCCCAGTTGGTAAAAAGTATAAACACGCTCAGTTGTCTATTAAGAAACTAATTAGCATAAATCTAAAATTGTTTATAACTTGGTCAAAAATGATCGTTTTTCAAAATAAAAACCACTGCTGTTATCTACATTACAGCGCCGATCAGATTATGTAGGAGATAAGGCACTTATAATCTCGTGACAGAGACTCTTTAAAGGGGCAGCGCGCCCACCGCACTTTAATGTAAAATTAGCCCATGAGTACCCTGGACTATAAGAAGGGCTCAGCCCCTAACTCCCATGCCTGAGCGTTGTTGTCATACCCAAAGTTTGTCTATGCAAATGGTCTCTTAGTGTCTTCCAGTTCCCAGTGTTTCCCGTACCTGTATACTGTATTATCCTGTTCAAGTGCCGTGTTGAGCTGTAGTCGTGCTGTGCTGCATACCACGCCTGTCCTGCTACACCACGCCTGACGTCTGCATGCTGCCTAGTCTCAGCCGAGCCTGCCTTGCTACTGCCCGAGCTGCCACAGGTACACTATACGAACTATAGACTGTTACCTGCGCCCTGTTGGCCATCTGCCATACGTCAAGGCGGTACGGCCAAGTGGGTCCACGAACCCAATCTGACATTGTGTGTTTATGGACAGCTGTAGGATCCGCATATGAGGTACTAAACATCAGCACATTGTACACAGCTCAATACCAAAAAGCTCTCTCCTTCTGCTATTCAAGATGCAACCTCCCGCATGCCAGAAAATAGAACTAAAATAAAGAAAAAAGTGCAACATCTAGGATTTTAATAGTTAAAACTGTGGAAGTTCTGTTAGGTGTGGACATTGCAGTTTTGTTCTTATTCTTAGTATTGTCAATTGTTTCAAACAGGTACACTTTAAAATATCTTACAGAACAGTTGGTTGTGCTATGCCAAGCACATTACATTGGGGCCAAGCGATACCATGCGTCTCTTAGTCATGCAGCAAAATGTAATTGCATAGCTTTCAGTGCTGGCAGAAGATTGTGCTGCTCTTAGCATCTTTCATGCTGATGTCATTGCAAAATATTCTGGAAACGGCAAACAACTTCTACATTCATTTCATTCAGAGCTCATCTGAAGATGTGTCAATAAGGTGGGGAGAGGAGACGGCTGACGCGGCCTGTCCCTTTCCTCCTTTTCTTCTCTACACACTTAAGACTACAATGGGCACTGTGCATGAGGGAAATGACATTTTTTCAGAATGTGTCGCCTCTTCTCTAGATGTTTCCTGTCTCCTCACTGCATATCAATAGTTACGGCTCAGTGGGCTTCATTTTCTAAAGCTGTTTAGACTCCTGTTTCCTGCCATCCCTTTCAAGGTTAAGTCTATGTAATTATAGATAACGTTCTTCAATAAGCGTTTCCCTTTCTTTTAAACTCAAATGATAAAGAATGGAAATACAATGAACACTATGAATCAAGTGGATCTACTACTAAGCCAATAGGAGACACAGACATGGCACCGGAGTAGTGGTATCATTTACAGAAAATCATAAAGATACAGCCAAGGAATCTGTTTTTGGAATCAGGACCAATACTTGGGGAAGCATATTTCTACACTCATCCACCCAGGTCCATAGTAGTAGAAGTATGGCTTGTATGCTACTATATTTTATAGCCAGTATCCAAATTGTATTATTTAGAAAACTTTTTCAGAAAATTTATTATTGTTCCCCCCTTTTTCACCAACATACTCAGTAAAGTCCTCGAAATGGCTGACGTAATCCAATGCTTCATGACATGCCAGGGGCAGTTTGATGACATTGATGCAAACAATAATATCTAAAGAAGCTATAACCAATGTACCGCTATAAGTAATAGCATAATGAAGGTTTCAAGAAATGGACAAACTCAGTTCTATAGATATGCTCATATGCTGACACTTCACTCACTGATAAAATATAAAGACATTTTACTCAATATAATTTGCATAGTTGTTTCCTTGAATAAGACATCCTCTGGTATGGAGTCTTGTGTTTCTACTATTTGGTGCAAATGAATTCTTCAGAAATAGTAGCTCTCGCTTGAGATGTTAGATACTGTATATCGTAATATACAACCTGAGTATATTACCAAGTGAAAGCATTATTTTCCCTATGCCATTTACTAAAAACACACATCTGTATTAGTTCTCACATCTGACATAACTCTTGTCTCACCCACATGGCACTATGGAATGAGTACTACATATACCAATGGACGCAAAGAAGTGTTCAATTATGTGCGATGTACAGCTCTGCATAAACTGAACTATATGTACCAATGGGTTAGACTAAAGGGCCTTTTACACCGGCCGACACCCGGCCGATGCAGCGAGCGCCGATCAACGAGTCATCATTGATCGGCGCTCGTTTGCTTCTGTCACAAGGAACTATGGATGGGGACGAGCGGTCATTACGCCGATCGTTCGTCCCCCTACATTATTATCATGTCGGCAGCGCGTCTCCCTGTTTACACAGAGAGATATGATGCCGACAATGATAATATTTAACTTTTTTTAAAACAGTACGACCAGCAGATGATCGAGCGTTTGCACGTTGATCTGCTGATCGTTCCCCTGTTTACACAGGGCAATTATAGACAACGAGCGTTATATGAACGCTTGTCTGCCCGATAATCGTCCAGTGTAAAACCCCCTTAAATCCACAATATGTATTTCAATGTGATCTACATACCTCAGCTTGTCATACATATACCATTAGCTTCCAGGAAATGGTCTGTATATAACAATTACAAACGCACTGCATTGTATACTATTTTAAAGACTTGATGTACAGATAGTTTACAGATCTACATTTTGGACAAAATTCATAGACAATCCAACATACAGTATAATGAGCGCTTCAATGCTGTCAGCACACTATGAATAGAAAGCATGTTGTTAATAAATATTGATGAGGGCTAGAAGGAAGCTCATCGGACTACTAAATATACATTAGCATATATTGCTACACCCAAATACCGAACTCTGACATTTCTTCACTTAGAAATATGCAAAGTATTTGGATTTAGCTACGAGGCATGTCGTGGAATTGAGATGGTGACCGATGATGTCATTTCATAGACAACTTTATTGTTAATTTAAATAGAAATATATGCATGGGAAAATGTATATTATAATAAAATCATGAACAGTAATGTAATACCTCAATTCAGATGCAGTTCTAGTATCTCCTCATGTTAATTGAACTATTGTCCCTAACGTTTTCTAAATCGTATTATATTTAATGAGGAAATGTGTACGCCGAGAACTTATTACAAATCATTTCAGTATAATTTTGAACTGAACATGCAGAAACAAAAATAGGCCGGAAAGTAAGGTTGTTATACCAGCAAATCTGTATCAGGTATACTGCATGTACTAGTAATAATTAATATGGGTATTTGACGTTGCAATAGAATTATATTATATCAGAACTTTATTTTACATGATAAACATAGAAAAAACAGATTTTCAGTCGCAGAAATTTCGGCAACAGAATTGTCCTTGTGTGACTGCACCCTAAGGCCCTATTCACACGTTTTTTGCAGGTGGAAAAATCTGCCTCAAAATTCCTTCAGGAATTTTTAGGCAGATTTTGACCTGCCTGCACTCTCTTTGCCGAGTTTTTCGGCCGTGGGCAAAAAACGACGCAGAAAACGCTTTCTCTGCCTCCCATTGATGTCAATGGGAGGTCAGAGACGGAAACACCCGAAGAAAGGGCATGACGCTTCTTTTTCCCATGAGAAAAAAACACCTCTGCCTCCCATTGAAATCAATGGGAGAAGTTTTCGGTGATTTTTTGGCGCGGTTTCCACTTCAAAAAACACGCCAGGGCCTAAGGGTATGTTCACACAGGGCTGTATTCGCTGTGGTAAAGTTCACAGCGTAGATTACTGAGAACTTGCAGAGAAATACGGCCAAATATTCACACAAAATGGTGCTTTAATTTGGATGTTCACTGCGAAAAATAGCCACCAGAAAAAAAAGGCCTATAGTCACCTCTCCAGGCGTTGCCATAGCAACACATCTCTGCTCTTCTGGCTGCTCTGTGTTCAGGCGTCTAATGTGATGACGTTTTATCACATGCGAAAACCGTGAAACACAGAGTAGCCAGAAGAGCAGGGACACAGTGCTATGGCAGCACCGTGAGAGCTAAGTATAGGCCTTATTTATTTTCATTCCTCTCAGCAAATCCTGCAAACAATGGCATTTGTTACAGAATTTGACTTCCCCATTAAACACTATGGGGAAATTCGGCTACAAATGCGCAACTAATTTTCAGCATAAATGAACATGCTTTCTAATCTTAGAATCTGCACCGCTTGTCAATTTATGTGCGTATTCTGTGCGTAATTTGTCCGCAGCATATGGATGAGACTTGCTAAAGTCTCATCCACCTTGATGCTACTGTAATACGCTGAGGATTTCCGCCTGCAAATCTAGATGGAAAATCTGCTGCATATTTGCTTTGTGAACATTCCCTTATTCTTCACAAGTCTTCTGCACATACATGTAAAGTTATGCACTTAGGCCGCAATAACAGTATTAATGCATATACATTAAATGGAAAAAAACTGCAGTTAATAGAACAAGAGAAGGACCAGGGTATTCTGGTCATAAATAAGCTAAGCAGCAGCACTCAATGTTACATAGTTACATAGTTACATAGTTACATGGTTACATAGTTTGTACGGTTGAAAAAAGACACATGTCCATCAAGTTCAACCAAGGGATGGGAAAGGGGAAGTAAAAAATTTCTACACATAGCAGTTAATATTTTTTTGTTCTAGGAAATTATCTAACCCTTTTTTAAAGCCATCTACTGTCCCTGCTGTGACCAGCTCCTGCGGTAGGCTATTCCATAGATTCACAGTTCTCACAGTAAAGAAGCCTTGTCGCCTCTGCAGGTTGAACCTTTTTTTCTCCAGACGGAGGGAGTGCCCCCTTGTTTTTTGAGGGGGTTTTACATGGAACAGGATTTCACCATATTTTTTGTATGTGCCATTCATATATTTATATAAGTTAATCATGTCCCCCCTTAGTCGTCTTTTCTCAAGGCTAAATAGGTTTAGTTCTTTTAATCTTTCCTCATAACTTAGATTCTCCATGCCCCTTATTAGCTTCGTTGCTCTTCTTTGTATTTTTTCCAACTCCAGGGCATCCTTTCTATGAACTGGAGCCCAGAACTGAACTGCATATTCTAGATGAGGCCTCACTAATGCTTTGTAAAGTGGTAATATTACATCCCTGTCCCGCGAGTCCATGCCTCTTTTTATACACGACAATATTTTGCTGGCCTTTGAAGCAGCTGATTGACACTGCATGCTGAAATTTAGTTTATGATTTACAAGTACACCCAGATCCTTCTCAACAATTGACTCCCCCAGTGTAGCTCCCCCTAGGACATATGATGCTTGCAGGTTTTTCGTACCCAGATGCATAACTTTACATTTATCTACATTAAACTTCATTTGCCAAGTGGACGCCCAAACACTTAGTTTGTTTAAATCTGCCTGCAATTCACAAACATCTTCCATAGTCTGAACTATATTGCATAGCTTGGTGTCATCTGCAAAAATAGAAATAGTGCTATTAATCCCATCCTCTATATCATTAATAAATAAATTGAATAATAGTGGTCCCAGCACTGAACCCTGGGGTACACCACTTATAACTGGGGACCATTCAGAGTAGGAATCATTGACCACAACTCTCTGGATACGGTCCTTGAGCCAATTCTCAATCCAATTACAAACTATACTTTCTAAACCTATAGTCCTTAATTTACCCATTAGATGTCTATGAGGGACAGTGTCAAATGCCTTTGCAAAGTCCAAAAACACTATATCCACAGCGGCCCCTCTGTCTAGGCTTCTGCTTACCTCTTCATAAAAACAAATCAGGTTGGTTTGACAGCTTCTGTCCTTTGTAAAACCGTGCTGGCTGTCACTTATAATACTATTTATTGTCACATAATTCTGTATATAGTCCCTCAATAGCCCCTCAAACATTTTCCCCACAATTGATGTTAAGCTTACTGGTCTATAATTACCCGGCGAAGACCTAGAGCCCTTTTTGAAAATAGGCACCACATTTGCCCTGCGCCAGTCCCTTGGCACTATACCACTCATGAGAGACTCTCTAAATATTATTAAGAGGGGGACAGAAATAACTGAACTAAGCTCTTTAAGAACTCTAGGGTGTAACCCATCTGGTCCCGGGGCCTTGTGTACATTTATTTTATTTTATTTAGCTTGGACCATATCTACATTCATCCAATTCAGTATATCAACTGATATATTAACAGCATCGGCAGCGGCTACATCAGCTGCTCCTTCTTCTGTTGTATATACAGAGCGGAAGAACCCATTTAGTAACTCTGCCTTCTCTTGATCCCCTGTGACCAACTCCCCATTACCACTATCTAAGGGTCCTACATGTTCAGACCTGGGCTTTTTTGCATTTATACGCTTGAAGAATTTTTTAGGATTTGTTTTACTATCCTTGGCCACCTGCCTTTCATTTTGTATTTTTGCTGATTTTATTACATTTTTACAGATTTTATTAAGCTCTTTATATTTTACTTCAGATGTACCCTCAGATTTGTATTTTTTAAATGCCCTTTTTTTGTCATGTATTGCCCCTTTCACAGAAGGTGTAAGCCATGTGGGGTTTAATTTTAGTCGTTTATACTTGTTACCTGTAGGAATACATTTTGCACTATAATTACCCAAAGTAGATTTGAAAATCTCCCATTTATCATTTGTCCCATTATTTGACATTAGTTCTTCCCAGTCTATATCCTGAATTGCCGCCCTCATCCTGGGGAAATTGGCTTTCTTAAAATTAAATGTTTTTGCCCTCCCAGCCTGCGTTTGTTTTTTACAGTATAGGTAAAATATAACTATATTATGATCACTGTTACCAAGGTTTTCACGAACATTGACATTCCCAACAAGCTCTGCATTATTAGAAATTACCAGATCCAACAGAGCTTCACCTCTAGTCGGGTCTTCCACAAACTGGCACATAAAATTTTCCTGCAACAGGTTGAGGAAATGTCTCCCCTTTGCAGTTGAAGCCGAACCATGACACCAATTAATATCCCGATAATTAAAATCTCCCATTATCACAACAGTACCCGTTCTGTGCAGCCCACTCAATTTGTTTATATATTTGACCTTCTATCTCTTCAGTTATATTGGGGGGTCTATAGATTACACCAAAAGTAATTTTTTCAGTGTTTACTTCCCTTTGTAATTCCACCCACAAGGTTTCAACCTCCTCACAGTCTTCACCCTCTAATGTCTCATTTACACTCACCTTCATATCGCTTCTCACATACAGACATACACCACCACCTTTCCTATTTGCCCTGTCTTTCCGAAACAGTGTAAAACCCTGTAGATTTACAGCCCAGTCATGTGAAGAGTCCAGCCATGTTTCAGCAACACCAACTATATCTATATCTTCTTCCAGTATTAAGGCCTCCAGCTCCCCCATTTTGCTTGCTAGACTTCTGGCATTTGTGAACATACACTTTAACTTGCCTTTAAATGTTTCACTTTCACTATCAGAAATGTGATTATTTGACATTTGGGCCTTTTTATTTTCACTGCTGTGTTGTAACGAAAGGATCTCCTTATCTTGTTGCCTAGTCCTCTCCCCACCGTCTGTTTCTCCCCCCACCAATATAGTCTGACCCCTCTCTAACCTAACTACCCCTTTATTTCCTACATTGGCCTCCCTCCTCAGCCCTAGTTTAAACACTCCGCCACCCCAGCTAGAATTCTCTCCCCCAGCACAGCGGACCCCCTTCCATTTAGGTGCAAATCATCTGCAGAATACAGTTTGTACCCCAATGAAAAGTCAGCCCAGTGCTCTAGGAACCCAAATCCTTCTCCTCTACACCAAGACTTGTCAAGCAGCACCTGCAAATGCAAGTATGATTTTAAGGTGTATAAAAGAAAGAGGTAAAAATATGTGATTCGAATGTAATATTACACCTCTATAAACCACTTATAAGGCCACATCTTGAATGCGGAATTCACTTTTGGGCTCCAAATTGTAAAATAGATTTAGGAGAACTAGAGAGGGTTCAAAGGCAGGTGACTAGATTATTAAATGGAATGGGAGGTGTCCCTTACAATGAAAAGCTAGAAAAATTGGGCTTGTTCATCATGGAAAAAAGACATCTTAGAGGTGATCTTATTAACATGTATAAATATATGTGTGGTCCATACAGAGAACTAGCACATAATCTGTTCTTTCCAAGGACTCTACAAAGGACCAGGGGACATTTATTGTGTGTAGAGGAAAGATGTTTCAGACATGAATATAGGAAAGGGTTCTTTACAGTTAGAGTAGTCAAACTACGGAATGCCCTAGCCCAAGAGGTAATGATGGCAGATACTATTTCAGGATTTAAAAAAAGTTTATTTACTGACAAATGACATTGAGGATTATAACTAATCTAGCAATGAATGACGGTAATTTATTGAGAGATGTTGAACTTGATGGACCTGTGTCTTTTTTACACCTATGTAACTATGTAACATGATATGCACTATAAAAACGGTTATTAAGAAAATATTTGATGTATGCGCTTGATCCCTTGCCTCCATGCACATTGTAGGAGAGGCTTCCTTGGAGCTATAGATGTCTCCCTTTGAGGTTGAAAACGAATACATTCACTGACAGTAGAAATAAGCTCCAAAATTTCAAGAACTCTATTAATGAACACATACAGTGAAGGAAATAAGTATTTGATCCCTTGCTGATTTTGTAAGTTTGCCCACTGTCAAAGTTATGAACAGTCTAGAATTTTTAGAGTAGGTTAATTTTACCAGTGAGAGATAGATTATATAAAAAAGAAACCAGAAAATCACATAGTCAAAATTATATATATTTATTTGCATTGTGCACAGAGAAATAAGTATTTGATCCCCTACCAACCATTAAGAGTTCAGCCTCCTCCAGACCAGTTACACGCTCCAAATCAACTTGGTGCCTGCATTAAAGACAACTGTCTTAAATGGTCACCTGTATAAAAGACTCCTGTCCACAGACTCAATTAATCAGTCTGACTCTAACCTCTACAACATGGGCAAGACCAAAGAGCTTTCTAAGGATGTCAGGGACAAGATCATAGACCTGCACAAGGCTGGAATGGGCTACAAAACCATAAGTAAGACGCTGGGTGAGAAGGAGACAACTATTGGTGCAATAGTAAGAAAATGGAAGACATACAAAATGACTGTCAATCGACATCGATCTGGGGCTCCATGCAAAATCTCACCTCGTGGGGTGTCCTTGATCCTGAGGAAGGTGGGAGCTCAGCCAAAAACTACACGGGGGGAACTTGTTAATGATCTCAAGGCAGCTGGGACCACAGTCACCAAGAAAACCATTGGTAACACATTACGCTGTAATGAATTAAAATCCTGCAGTGCCCGCAAGGTCCGCCTGCTCAAGAAGGCACATGTACAGGCCCGTCTGAAGTTTGCAAATGAACATCTGGATGATTCTGAGAGTGATTGGGAGAAGGTGCTGTGGTCAGATGAGACTAAAATTGAGCTCTTTGGCATTAACTCAACGCGCCGTGTTTGGAGGAAGAGAAATGCTGCCTATGACCCAAAGAACACCGTCCCCACTGTCAAGCATGGAGGTGGAAACATTATGTTTTGGGGGTGTTTCTCTGCTAAGGGCACAGGACTACTTCACCGCATCAATGGGAGAATGGATGGAGCCATGTACCGTCAAATCCTGAGTGACAACCTCCTTCCCTCCACCAGGACATTAAAAATGGCTCGTGGCTGGGTCTTCCAGCACGACAATGACCCGAAACATACAGCCAAGGCAACAAAGGAGTGGCTCAAAAAGAAGCCCATTAAGGTCATGGAGTGGCCTAGCCAGTCTCCAGACCTTAATCCCATGGAAAACTTATGGAGGGAGCTGAAGATCCGAGTTGCCAAGCGACAACCTCGAAATCGTAATGATTTACAGATGATCTGCAAAGAGGAGTGGGTCAAAATTCCATCTAACGTGTGCAAACCTCATCATCAGCTACAAAAAAAGTCTGACTGCTGTGCTTGCCAACAAGGGTTTTGCCACCAAGTATTAAGTCTTGTTTGCCAAAGGGATCAAATACTTATTTCTCTGTGCACAATGCAAATAAATATATATAATTTTGACAATGTGATTTTCTTTTCTTTTTTTTATATATAATCTATCTCTCACTGGTAAAATTAACCTAGCCTAAAAATTCTAGACTGTTCATATCTTTGACAGTGGACAAACTTACAAAATCAGCAAGGGATCAAATACTTATTTCCTTCACTGTAGAATGGAAATATATAAACACTTAACATATTCAGCTGCCATTTTTAAAATATTTTTTATCCTGGGAGGAAGGAGCTTAGGCCCTGTACGCACCACATTTTTTCATCCTGCATCACGTAGTTTTATTTTTGAAGTCAAATTTAATATTAAAACAGCATACAACAGGACACAAAATTATGTAGGCTCCTTTTTTCTGTCCTGTTGAAGAACAGAAGTCAATGGCCACAGGGTAGGCATCCTATTTTCAAGGTACCTTCTGTATAATCTTAAAAAACCCCAAACAGTACAGTTCAATAGGGTGCAAAAATGTAGCGTGAGCTAGGCCGGAGTGTGACTAAAAACCGACAACTATGTTGGGGAAGGTAATTAATATAGGGTTGACATGTTTCCTAGTTTAGTAAAAAAGTGATTTATGAAGATAGCAGCCACTAACTGTTACAATGTAGAAACCATACTGTAATATACAATACAGGAAGCACAAAGCTTTTTTACGGTACAGTAAAAGACTTGGTGATAATTAATGTTGGTTTATTACACAAGTAATGCACAAAATGCATAATTTTACTGCTTCTCTGTTTTTTTTTGTTTATCTTAAGTGACATTCTAAAGAATTCAGCGACGGTGTACAAGGTCATTAGGTTTTCCAGGAAATAGCATAGATGGTCTATCCGACCCTAAGGGCATGCCCCCACGTGGCGGTTTTCCTCCGCAACTGTCCGCATCAATGCCGCACAGAATCTGCGTTGCAGATTCTGTGGCGGATCTGCCCAAAATGTGCAGTAAATTGATGCGGACTAGCTGCTGCGTATTGCGGTGAAAGTACTTCCCTTCTCTCTATCAGTGCAGGATAGAGAGAAGGGACAGCACTTTCCCTAGTGAAAGTAAAAGAATTTCATACTTACCAGCCGCTGTCTTGGTGACGCGTCCCTCTTTCGGCATCCAGCCCGACCTCCCTGGATGACGCGGCAGTCCATGTGACCGCTGCAGCCTGTGATTGGCTGCAGCCGTCACTTAGACTGAAACGTCATCCTGGGAAGCCGGACTGGAGAAAGAAGCAGGGAGTTCTCGGTAAGTAGGAACTTCTATTTTTTTTTACAGGTTGCTGTATATTGGGATCGGTAGTCACTGTCCAGGGTGCTGAAACAGTTACTGCCGATCGCTTAACTCTTTCAGCACCCTGGACAGTGACTATTTACTGACGTCGCCTAGCAACGCTCCCGTAATTACGGGTGCACACACATAGTCACCCGTAATTACGGGAGCCCCATTGACTTCCTCAGTCTGGCTGTAGACCTAGAAATACATAGGTCCAGCCAGAATGAAGAAATGTCATGTTAAAAAAGCAATACGCATCCGCAGAACACATAACATGTGCATGACATCTGTGGACTTCATTGCGGAAATTAGAATCTCCATTGAAGTCAATGGAGAACTTCCGCAATGAGTCCGCAACCAGTCCGCAACATCCATTTTATGCTGCGGACACCAAATTCCGCACCGCAGCCTATGCTCCGCAGCGGAATTTTCCACCTCGTCTAAACGAAGCCTACTAAAAAGAAGTGGAAGGAATGAGACTAAGCTGCAATTCCAAACGCAGCCGCACACAAATATACAATAAGGCTGGGTTCACACGACCTATTTTCAGACGTAAACGAGGCATATTATGCCTCGTTTTACGTCTGAAAATACGTCTCCAGTACGTCGGGAAACATCTGCCCATTCATTACTGTGCAGACGACCTGTAATTTACGCGTCGTCGTTTGACAGCTGTCAAACGACGACGCGTAAATGGACTGCCTCGGCAAAGAAGTGCAGGACACTTCTTTGCCACGTAATTTGAGCTGTTCTTCATTGAACTCAATGAAGCACAGCTCAAGGTTTACGAGCGTCTCAGACGCCTCGCAAAATGCGAGGAGGAGCATTTACGTGTGAAACGAGGCAGCTGTTTTCTCCTGAAAACAGTCTGTCTTTTCACATGTAAATGACAGCTAGCGTGTGAACATACCCTCAGGGTATGTGCACACGTAGTGACCAAAAACGTCTGAAAATCCAGAGCTGTTTTCAAGGGAAAACAGACCCTGCTTTTCAGACGTTTTTTGACCAACTCGCATTTTTCGCGGCGTTTTTTACGTCCGTTTTTGGAGCTGTTTTCATTGGAGTCTATGAGAAAACAGCTCCAAAAACGTCCAAAGAAGTGTCCTGCACTTCTTTTGACGAGGCTGTATTTTTACGCGTCGTCGTTTGACAGCTGTCAAACGACGACGCGTAAATAACAGGTCGTCTGCACAGTACGTCGGCAAACCCATTCAAATGAATGGGCAGATGTTTGCCGACGTATTGTAGCCCTATTTTCAGACGTAAAACGAGGCATAATACGCCTCGTTTACGTCTGAAAATAGGTAGTGTGAACCCAGCCTAAGGGTATGTGCACACGTAGTGACCAAAAACGTCTGAAAATACGGAGCTGTTTTCAAGGGAAAACAGCCCCTGATTTTCAGGCGTTTTTTGAGCAACTCGCGTTTTTCGTGCTGTTTTCGCTGCGTTTTTTACGTCCGTTTTTGGAGCTGTTTTCATTGGAGTCTATGAGAAAACAGCTTCAAAAACGTCCAAAGAAGTGTCCTGCACTTCTTTTGGCGAGGCTGTATTTTTACGCATCGTCGTTTGACAGCTGTCAAATGACGACGCGTAAATTACAGGTTGTCTGCACAGTACGTCGGCAAACCGATTCTAATGAATGGGCAGATGTTTGCCGACGTATTGTAGCCGTGTTTTCAGACGTAAAACGAGGCATAATACGCCTCGTTTACGTCTGAAAATAGGTCGTGTGAACCCAGCCTTATACCAGACACAGTTGAATGGACAACAGCAGCGATGTGTCTGGCTCTGGAGTGGTTCTAGTGAGTACAGCTGCCTTTTCTTTCTGCTTAATCCCAATTACACATTAATGGACTATCTTGAGAGGCCAGTAAGGTTTTTCTTTTTTCTTTTTTACCACACAGCCCTCTTTAAAGTAATCTGCCACTTAGAAAGACCTCCTTTAAATTAGGACTTCTAAAGAGGTCCTAATAAACGTAATCTGTCTACTTTTCAATATGATGGACTTGAACACTCAGGGTATGTTCACACACAGTGTTTTCAGGCGTATTTTGTGGCGTTTAAACCTCGAAAAACGCCTGAAAAAACGGAAGCTGAACGCCTACAAACATCTGCCCACTGAAATCAATGAGAAAAACAGCATTTAGTTCATACAAGGTCTTTTTACGCCGCTGTTTTAAAAAACGGAGAGTAAAAAGACGCTCCGTAAAAAGAAGTATGGGTATGTCACACGACAGCGTCCGTAACGGCTGAAATTACGGGGATGTTTTCAGTAGAAAACATCCCCGTAATTTCAGCCGTAACGGCATGTGCAGGCGCTTGAAGGCCGCGTCCATTACGGACGTAATTGGCGCTGCTTTTCATTGGAGTCAATGAATAACGGCTCCAATTACGCCCCAAGCAGTGACAGGTCACTTCTTTGACACGGGCGTCTATTTACGCGCCGTCATTTGACAGCGGCGCGTAAATATACGCCTCGTGTGAACAGACAAACGTCAGCCCATTGCTTTTAAAGGGCAGATGTTTGTCAACGCTTTCAAGCCGCATTTTTCGGACGTAATTCGGGGCAAAAACGCCCGAATTCCGTCTGTAGTTAGTGTGTGTGTGAACATACCCTAACATGTCACTTCTTGAGGCGTTTTTTGGAACTGATTTTCCATTGAACACTATGAAAAACGCCTCAAAAGAAGCCTGAAAAGAAGCTCCAAATTAAAAGAAGCTTCATTTTCAGCTTCAAAAACGCCTTAGGGTATGTGCACACACACTAATTACGTCCGTAATTGACGGACGTATTTCGGCCGCAAGTACCGGACCGAACTCAGTGCAGGGAGCCGGGCTCCTAGCATCATAGTTATGTACGACGCTAGGAGTCCCTGCCTCTCCATGGAACTACTGTCCTGTACTGAAAACATGATTACAGTACGGGACAGTTGTCCTGCAGAGAGGCAGGGACTCCTAGCGTCGTACATAACTATGATGCTAGGAGCCCGGCTCCCTGCACTGAGTTCGGTCCGGTACTTGCGGCCGAAATACGTCCGTCAATTACGGACGTAATTAGTGTGTGTGCACATACCCTTAAAATCAGAGGCCGTTTTCCCTTGAAAACAGCTCCGCATTTTCAGACGTTTTTCACTGTAATCTAGTATTCCTGAAAAGTTCCCCAGCTAATCCCAGCAATTACAATACTGCAAGAACAGAGAGGGCCACGTACGAGACCATGGCAATAAAGTGAAGCAAAATGAGGGTACAATTTAGAAAATATAGTCTTTCCATATGATAAAAACACCCACAACACTGTTTTGTTTGATAATTTTATGAGTAGAATGGAGTTACATCCTAGGCCTAAGTGCCAGGTCAGATTTTAAAACGATTGCCATAGCGTTCTGTATCAATCTTTCACCTTTTCTTCATTAAAATGAGCTGTGTGCTATGCAGCCAAATAGGTGCGGCTGATAAAATGCTTAGTCCATGCCAGCAAGTTATATTATTTCACCTGTTTTGCCAATGTTTTAATAGAATTACCAAAACTCCCCACCTCCTCCTCAAAACTGACATAACCTGATTCCTGTAGACAATACATACTTATTGAGTTACTCAGTTGAACTCTTAAGTATTTGCTGATGGTGGAAAAGTTTTGTTAAGTAAGGGTATGTTCACACGCAGAACGTCAAAAACGTCTCAAATTACGGAGCTGTTTTCAAGAGAAAAGAGCTCCAGATTTTCAGACATTTTCTGTGCCACTCGCGATTTTCGCTGCGTTTTTTAAGGTTGTTTTTGGAGCTTTTTTCAATAGAGTCTATGGAAAACGGCTCCAAAAACGTCTCAAGAAGTGTCCTGCACTTCTTTTTCGCGTCCATTTTTTTTACGCGTAAAAAAACACAGCGAAAAACTCTCAGTTGGAACAGAACGCAGTTTTCCCATTGAAATCAATGGGCAGATGTTTGGAGGCTTTCTGCTTCCGATTTTTCGGGCGTTTACGGCCCGAAAAAACCGCCGTAAATAGGCCGTGTGAACATATCCTAATGGTGCACCACATAATTTCTCATCTGTGAGACTCATCTTTTCATACAAGCATAAACATGACCATTATTGATTCACACAACTAAATGTTGAAGTAGCTATGTTTTACAATGCATTGGGAAACAAATTCTGTACAACCAGGATCTCATCTCTCCATTAGATGATCGAATAAGAAAAAGCATTGTGTAAATGTTTGGGGTGATACGTCTGTATGTTAGTCACTTTAGGCTAGTAGCATTCTTTCTTGTGTTACTGACAGGAAAAGAGACTTTTAATAACCTTACTGTAATTGTTTGTATACCTAAAAATAAACCTGATGGGAAAACAAACTATTTTCTAAAACAAAATATGGGTCGTCCTTTTAGGGCATGACTAGACGTGGCGGAATTGCTCTGGAATTCCGCTGCGGATAGTCCACTGCGGAAATCCGCAGCGTACACGTTTCTCCATTGCTTTCCACATCTTTTTAGTTAGGTTAGTTTACACGTTGCGGAAAACTCTGCCGCGGACAATAGGCTGCGGTGCGGAATTTTGTGTCCGCAACATACACTGGCTGTTGCGGACGTGTAGCGGACTTGTTGCGGAATTTCTCCATTGACTTCAATGGAGAGTCAAAATTCCGCAATGAAGTCCGCAGATGTTATGTGTGTTGCGTAGCGTATTTGTTTTACGAACATGATATTTCTTCATTCTGGCTGGACCTATGTATTTCTAGGTCTCTAGCCAGACTGAGGCCCCAGACTGAGGGTGCTGAAAGAGTTAAACGATCGGCAGTAACTGTTTCAGCACCCTGGACAGTGCATTCCGATCACAATATACATCAACCTGTAAAAAAAAATAGAAGTTCCTACTTACCGAGAACTCCCTGCTTCTTCCTCCAGTCCGGCCTCCCGGGATGACGTTTCAGTCCAAGTGACAGCTGCAGCTAATCACAGGCCAATCACAGGCTGCAGCGGTCACATGGATTGCCGCGTCATCCAGGGAGGTCGGGCTGGATGTTGAAAGAGGGACGCGTCACCAAGACAACGGCTGGGTAAGTATGAATTTCTTTTACTTTTACTAGGGAAAGGGCTGTCCCTTCTCTCTATCCTGCACTGATAGAGAGAAGGGAAGTACGCAATACGCAACGGCTAGTCCGCATCAATTTAATGCCCATTTTAGATTATGTGCGGCATTGATGCGGACAGTGGCGGAAGAAATATGCCACGTCTGGTCATGCCCTTATGCCACGATAAAAAAATGTAAGTTATCTGACAGAGTTTTAGGCAACTAATTTTAAGCTGGCCAAACAATTTAGTGTTTATCCATAAGCTTTTCCCCTAAACTCAGCCACGCATTCATATTTATGGCCATATGTGACTGCCTCATACTCCTAAGGCCTCTTTCACACGGCAGTATTTTGGTAAATGTTTTTCATCAGTATTTGTAAGCGCAACCAAGAGTGGATTATACAAAGTGAAAAAGTATATATCAAAAAGTAAAAATAATAAAGAAATGTTTGCCTATGGGCTTACACGCAATGGAATTGCTGCAGAAAATTTCTGCAGCAATTCCGCAGAAACTAGCTGAAATTCCGCTGGGGAAAAAACGCAGTTTTTACTGTAGAAAATGTCGTTGAATTTGCGGCAGTTTTCTCAATGCTGGGAGATGGTGACATCTCTGAAAAAAGCAGCAATTCTGTCCACTTTCCGCAGCAGGAATTGACATACTGTGGTACGAAAAATACGCACCGCAAGTCAATTTCTGCAAGGAAATTTTATGCAGCGTGTGGATGAGATAAGTCTCACCGATTTTGCTTCTACTCTATTCTGCTGCGTATTTTCCGTCCACAATTCTGGACAGAAAATATGCAGCAATTCCGCTACGTGTGGACAAGCCCTAAGTGTTTTGGACCCACTCCTGGTTTTGGGTTCCAAATACTGATGCAAAATACTGACCAAAATAGTGTCGTGTGAAAGAGACCTTAAGCTGATAACCTTCCAATGAAAAAAAGGGTCAGACATGTTTTCCCTGACAGCAGAGGTAGGGGGAAAGTGGTTCTTCCTCGATACACAATTGGGTGTTAACATCACGCCCGGGCTATATGTTGGAGGTAGATGTCGAGCGTATACCTCTGACATATGCCACTATGCAGCCATACAGTGACATACATCGACCTTGGGCCACAACATTAAAAAAATGTATAGCGCCAGCTATACATTTTTTGCTGTGTCCTACTGTATAGGAAGGCACAGTCTGCTGTGCTTCTCTAGACAGTAAAAAAATATATACCACCCCAACAAAATGGTTGGCTGCGGACGGAGGAAAGGGGGGCCTGTGGCTATGTTCAGCGTATGCGCCATGTTTGCATAGCGTGATGTGAACAGAGCCTTAGATTGTCGGTGGGTCGTTCAACAATTTTGTAATGGCTACGGCCTGCTTTAGTTAATGATGGGTGCTCTCTTTCTTCGTGGAGGTATAGTCTTGTCTTCTGTTTATTGCAGGATGTAATGTCTTATTTTCCTTGGAGTGTTTTCTCAGGGACAATAAATAGACAAGCTATAAAAAGAGGTTATCTGAGATTTAAAAAAAAAAAAAAAAGCGTGTGCTATTATTTTTTAAAAAGTGTCATTCATCTCTATGGGTTGTATCTAGAATTGCAGCTCAGTTGCATTCAAGTGAAGGGGCTGAGCTGCATTACCAGGCAAAGCCATGGACAAGAATTTCTGGAAACCCCTTTAATTCATAAGTGAGTAATTACCGTAATGATGAAGTTATTAAGAGGAGAAGCAAGGATCTAATAATGGAATACAAAATATGTCAATGTACAGATTGTGAAATTGTCTTTGAAGGGACACTGTGAATGAGTAAATGTCATACATCATGACCATTCTAGATTTTAGGATAGTTTACTCCCAATAAATATAAAAAAACATCAGCCAATGCAATGCAAAAATGTCACACCAATTGCACTGTATCTAAGAACTGATGTTACAATAGTAAGACCTGATTGATGGTTAAGGAAAGCACATGCATGTTCCTACCCATAACATAAAATTATTCTTTCTAGATACACAAACTACTATTGATAAAGACATGAGAGCTTTTTGCTGACTATTTCAAGGTTTAATGGCAGTTTACATGGCAGCTTATGAGTCACTTCTACTGGACTGGCATTTTTACAAGTAACACTAACTTAATACTTCTAGTTCTAAGTGTCCATGTTCTTCTGTAGGGTATGGATCTAATACTTGTCTTGAGACATCATGAGTAATTATTCCCAGAGACAAGAGACGTACATGTTCTGCCGGAACCCTTCCATTGCTTGAGGATACATCTTAAAATCTCCTAGATGAGATCCCCTCCCGTACTATGTCTGGGGATCCTGGTCGAGAAATAAACATCCCCTTTGTTTCCTTTGAGAAATTTGTGTCTTCTTGAGGAGGTAATTCTAGATCGGGACTGTGTTGAGTTTCTTCAGCCACATTTCCTGGAAGATAAACCAAACACAAATCGAATTATTTTGATACTACAGTAGGTAGGCGCTGTATGTTTTTAGAATTGTTGGTAAACATTGACATACCGTAGGTGGTAAGTTTACAAAATGTTTAAAAACATGACCATTTATTACAACTGAAATCTCTCACTCATTGGTTAATACTTCTGCACATAGTTATCTTCTCTGTTTTGTATTATTAATATTATTACTAAATTGTATCATTTAGCACTTTGCCAAGAGCAGGAACAAAAGCTTGTAAAGCTAATTCAAGATTTACAAATCCCAGTTTACTACTGAAAAACCTAAGATGGAAGTCAGTAATAAGGAGTTTGTGCCGTTAATCTGTGGTTTCAGGATAGATAGGGATCAGTTATGTATGGCATAGATTGGATTATGTATACTATGTTTACTTTTGTTCCAGAGAATTCACCAGTTTCCACAACACTCGTCTGTTAGTAGTATAGAAGAGTATTGGCCACGTTTTCGTTGGTTAGCTATGTTAGTTGACAGATGTTGCATATCAGGGTCTTCTCTTACATCACAGCTTAGAATAGATAAGAAAGTGATTACTGTCAGGTTGGCATTAAGCCATTGACTTTCACAATAAACTGTTTTAAATCAGTCCACCGCCTAAGGTAATATTGCAAACATGAGAAGCATTGATGTCATTTGAGGTGGCATTTGTTTGTAACAGGTACTATGTGCTTTTAAGTTAGGCCTATGCTGTTTAGTACAAGCAATCAGAGCAAATGTCCAGTTGTGTGATTAAAAATTATACGTAAGTCAGAAACTGTGTTGCTTAAAGGGATACTCACCCCCTGAAGTGCCCCCCACTCCAGCGTTGAGGCCCCTCTCTCCACTATTATTCCAGTCCCGAAAGCCCCTGCAGCGTTCACGTGTCGTTCATCTGTCATTTGATGCTGCAGTCAACTGCTGGCCTTAGCGGTCACATGCCGATGAACAGGACGTTACTGCTGCAGCAGCTTTTGGGACCGGAGCGGAGAACAGGGCCTCAGCGCTGGAGGAGGGGGAACTTTAGGTGGTGAGTATCTGCTAGTTTAATACTTTATATGTTCCTCTGGCCTGCTGCCGATTTTGAATAGTTCAGGATAACCCCTTTAAAGGACCAGTGTCACGAAAAAAATATTTTTTAGATCAATTTAATTTTTGTGTTTTATTAAAACATTTTTGATTTCTTTGTGTGTTTGTGTTTTATTTTTTCACTTTTTCTTCCCTATGGGGGCTGCCATTTTTTTTTCCATCTCTGTATTTGTCGATTAACGACATACAGACATGGAATACGGCACATACAGTCCCATAGTGAATGCGAACGGGGCCCGTTCCATCCACTATGGTGTACGCCGTCTGTGTGGGAACGGCGCATGCGCCGCTCCCACACAGTCCAAATTGAACTGTGCGACGTCCGGCGCCATTTTTTTGTGGACCGGAAGTCGCGGCCGGACAGTAATATTACTACTTCTGGTCTCGGCTTCCGGACTTGTGCACTTGGAGCGGAGGTAGCAGACGGAGCGGACGGACCGGAGGGAGCGGCGGCGGCAGGAGCAGGTAAGTTAGGTCTGTGTATGTACGTGTTTTACTGTGTGTTTACTACTGTATGTTAACCTACTACACTGTGTGTTAGCTCAAAAAATGGCGACACACAGTGTAGGAGGTTTGACCGTTCAATCCCCTCGTTTCTCCCGGCACTAGCGAGGATAGAGGGGGAATTCTGAGAGCTCACTAGAGCCAGTGAGTTTTCTAAAATTTTGCAGCATAAAGCAATGTGGTTGCTTTACCACATGCAATGCTGCAATTTTGGGAATTGCTCCATCTAGTGACCAGTGCTGGGAAATATTATAAATTAGAATCGAATTTATAATATTTCCTGACTCGTGAAAAAAAATTGAAAAAATTGGAACAATGTTTAATCACCTATACACTAATTGTTTAACTATTAGCGACACATTCCCTTTAACTGCTATTTATTTCCCTCAGTAGTTCAGCTCCATTAAGGTAAAGCTGTGATCAGTGACTACAGATTAGATACAGCACCTGCAGGGCATTTGAGGTAGTCTAATATCTATCTCCTATCTCATCATTGGTTCAGGCTGCTACTTCCTCCCTCCCCACTGCAGCTCTGCCTCTCCAGATTGGCTGCTGTGTATAAACACAAGTCTATCACAGGTTCACCAGGAAGTCAGTGCAGAGAGAGATGATTTCTATGACAGCAAGTGCAGATCCTAAACCAGGAGTGAGATAAAGAGCATCAGTTAAATGACACACATAGTCTGAGGGGTATAAGTCTTAGTAATGGGGAGCTTTGTGTCCAGCAGGTGAATGTGGCCGGTGTTTCCGCTCCTGGAGAAGTCCCTGACTTCACTGTGTCCGCTCCTACAGGGAGCAAAAAAATACCTTCCTCCTCACATGCACTTCGCACTGTGAGGAGGAGAAGGAGAGAGAGCGAGCGACGTAAGACACGGCCGTCATTCGGGACACATTCCAGTGATGACCGTGTATTACCCGCCCCATAGACTTCTATGGGAGCCGGGCGGCCGGGAGAATGGCCTAAAATAGGGCATGTACCATTTTTGAAGCGGACAGATTTCCCGGGCCGTCAAAAAAATCGGTCGTGTGAATAGCCCCATTAGGGGTCTATTGTTCCTTCTGCAGCTGTTTTATGAACGGCCGCCACACGGCCGGGAAACCCTGTCGTGTGAATAAGGTCTAACCCAGAGTGATGTAGTCTGAAGAATTGAAACTATTATTCATCACACAGACAGATTTACCAATAAATTCCATACCTTCCCTCCCTAAAAAATATTTTACAAGTCAGCTTTGGGCCTTTTATTTGTAAATGTAGGTGTAATTGTGATGCATTGCGGCTCAAAGCTTACCGCAAATTTAAAAAAAACTTTCGTTTTCTATATTTTGCTGGTCGACTTTTGCCCACTTTCACCATGTACAACAGAGACACAGCACGAGCAGCATTTTTAGACCAGTTCACCAGTCCTGTAACATTTCTATTGCACAGCCAAAGTGTCAAATTACTCCAGAAATGTATTTTGCGGTCAGACGTTCATTGAACACACTTTTATGGGATCATCTCCAACGGACATGCAACAAGAACTAAAGAGGACATGCCAGCTAGAGAACCTTTTCTTAGAACTCTGCATGTGCCGTTCCTGTTATTTCTCCTGGAAATGTATGAATGGGGCCCCTATATATTCTAACACAATTTGATGCTGCAGTCAACTGCTGGCCTTAGCGGTCACATGCCGATGAACAGGACGTTACTGCTGCAGCAGCTTTTGGGACCGGAGCGGAGAACAGGGCCTCAGCGCTGGAGGAGGGGGAACTTTAGGTGGTGAGTATCTGCTAGTTTAATACTTTATATGTTCCTCTGGCCTGCTGCCGATTTTGAATAGTTCAGGATAACCCCTTTAAAGGACCAGTGTCACGAAAAAAATATTTTTTAGATCAATTTAATTTTTGTGTTTTATTAAAACATTTTTGATTTCTTTGTGTGTTTGTGTTTTATTTTTTCACTTTTTCTTCCCTATGGGGGCTGCCATTTTTTTTTCCATCTCTGTATTTGTCGATTAACGACATACAGACATGGAATACGGCACATACAGTCCCATAGTGAATGCGAACGGGGCCCGTTCCATCCACTATGGTGTACGCCGTCTGTGTGGGAACGGCGCATGCGCCGCTCCCACACAGTCCAAATTGAACTGTGCGACGTCCGGCGCCATTTTTTTGTGGACCGGAAGTCGCGGCCGGACAGTAATATTACTACTTCTGGTCTCGGCTTCCAGACTTGTGCACTTGGAGCGGAGGTAGCAGACGGAGCGGACGGACCGGAGGGAGCGGCGGCGGCAGGAGCAGGTAAGTTAGGTCTGTGTATGTACGTGTTTTACTGTGTGTTTACTACTGTATGTTAACCTACTACACTGTGTGTTAGCTCAAAAAATGGCGACACACAGTGTAGGAGGTTTGACCGTTCAATCCCCTCGTTTCTCCCGGCACTAGCGAGGATAAAGGAGGGGGAATTCTGAGAGCTCACTAGAGCGAGTGAGTTTTCTCAAATTTTGCAGCATAAAGCAATGTGGTTGCTTTACCACATGCAATGCTGCAATTTTGGGAATTGCTCCATCTAGTGACCAGTGCTGGGAAATATTATAAATTAGAATCGAATTTATAATATTTCCTGACTCGTGAAAAAAAATTGAAAAAATTGGAACAATGTTTAATCACCTATACACTAATTGTTTAACTATTAGCGACACATTCCCTTTAACTGCTATTTATTTCCCTCAGTAGTTCAGCTCCATTAAGGTAAAGCTGTGATCAGTGACTACAGATTAGATACAGCACCTGCAGGGCATTTGAGGTAGTCTAATATCTATCTCCTATCTCATCATTGGTTCAGGCTGCTACTTCCTCCCTCCCCACTGCAGCTCTGCCTCTCCAGATTGGCTGCTGTGTATAAACACAAGTCTATCACAGGTTCACCTTGAAGTCAGTGCAGAGAGAGATGATTTCTATGACAGCAAGTGCAGATCCTAAACCAGGAGTGAGATAAAGAGCATCAGTTAAATGACACACATAGTCTGAGGGGTATAAGTCTTAGTAATGGGGAGCTTAGAGAGTCACTTTCATGTATTGACTTGGCAATATAGTATAACTTTAGATGGTCGATACATATGTTAGAAAAATAGAAGAAATGTAACATGCTTAAAACAAACAAGAGAGAAACAAGCAATGTCAAAGTTGTAACTTGGGCAAGTTGCTTCTGTGGTAATGCTAATTTTAGATTTTCAACAGGAAATTAAATGTCAGGAAAAATGCTGATAACAGAAGAAATTTACTAGGAGAATGTCAATAAAGTGAAAGCAGTGATAAAGAAATATAAAGAAATATCAGATCAGTGAAGATAATGCTTGATGTCCTTTGTATTAAGGCCCAAAGAAACAAATTTATATGCCAGAAGAATAGGATCTTCAGAATAACAAACAAACAAGGACTGGCCCATTGAATTCTCAAATGCCTAGTAAACAAAGAGAAAAGAGTCAGAAAATCAGGAATCATAGACTTCAATGCAGAGAGCAGCATACATGCGTGCAGAACTGGAATCAGGAAATCACTGTTCTGGTAGGTTCACTGATCCTACACCATAATGTCTTAGGTGAGAAAGCTCTTTTTAGTCTCATAGCCCCAGTATTGCCTGTGTCAATTTGATCACAGTACGAAGGATCCATCACCCAGTTAGTAACGATAGCTAAGGTTACATAGCAACAAATCATCCACAAATACTAAGAAACATGCTTCCTTTTGCAGCATGGCAGTGCCAAATGCCATCCATCCAAGATTTGAGATATAGGAGTATCGGATCCCAATATTAAATGTTTTTTGTTTCCTTTACATACCTGATCTAAACATCAAGAAACTATATGCGGTCTGGTTCCCCCTAGAGGAATTGCAGGATATTTAATTTGAAAGAATGATGAAATGAAAAGATAAAAGGAAATCCTGTTTGGAATTTTGCATGAAACTGCTGCTATACGTAAACTCTGAACAATAAATATGTAAATACAAGGAAACCAGAGTCTCAATAAAACCATCCCTCAAAGAAGAGTAAAGGGGGTTTTACACAGGATGATTATCGGGCAGACGAGTGTTCATATAACGCTCGTTACCGATAATTGCCCTGTGTAAACAGGAGAACGATCAGCAGATGAACGAGCAAATGCTCGATCATCTGCTTGTCGTATCGTTTAAAAAAAATAAAAGATTATCCTTGTCAGCAGCACATATCCCTATGTAAATAGGGAGACGCGCAGCCGACATGATAATAATGTATGGGGACGAGTGATCGGAGCAACGACCGCTCATCCCCATCCATAGCTCCGTGTGACAAGAGCAAGCAAGAGCCGATCAACAATGTCTCGTTGATCGGCGCTCGCTGCAACGGCCGAGTGTCGTCCAGTGTAAAAGGGCCTTAAGACAATCTTCACACATTGTGAAATTTGTATATCCTTTATTTATATGTATGTACTGTATTGGTTTTACAAATAGTAAATATATTATATGTTAATATAACCATAACTATATGCCCTGAACATCAAAAGCTGTAAGCGGTGCAGAAAGTAATTCACTCTATTGAAGGCTGCTGGTCGCCATCATCTGCTTGGGTTAGAATGGGGGGGATTAGTTGTCATTGTTGAGAGCTCTCCAACTGCAGAAGGACATATATCTTACAAAAGCAATATTTTGGATGTGAGATACAAGTACATTGATCAACCTATTTATCCCAGCAAAGTTTACATTCACTTAGGCCCCATGCACATGACCGTAATTTCATCTATCCCGAAATACTGTCCGAAAATTTCATCCGTATATACGGGTGTCCGTAAATACGGTGCGTATTGCATCCGTATTCCATCCGTATACACGGATCCGTAAAAAAAGAGGGAGGATGTAAATGATGTCATCAGCATGTTGCATAGCAACACCTCCGTAAATACGGACGGTATACGTCCCAGAGACTTCTTGCCGTAATTACTGACAAGAATAGGACAGGTTCTATAATTTTTTTAGCACGGACACCTATCAGTAAAAATACTGAAAGGTGTCTGTGGCCAATAGAAATGAATGGGTCCGTAATTACTGTCCATAATTACTGATGAAAAATACAGTCGTGTGCATGAAGCCTCAGGCCCCATGCACACGACCGTAAAAAAACTCTGTAATTGTGGACCGCAATACGGTACGCAATTACGGACCCGCCCGGTTCTATTGGCCGCGGACAACTTTCCGTATCGCTACAGTAGGGTGTCCATGCCGTAGAACCGTGCCGGGAAATAAGGAGCATGTCCTACTTTTCGGATTTTACGGGTCGTGCTCCCATACTTTTTACGGGCCGTGATTACGGGCACGGCCATGTGCATGAGGCCTTAGGCCTCGTGCACACTTCAGTTTTTCCCTTCAGGGTGCCATCCGTTTTTGTCACTGATAGCACCCTGAACCCATGTCCTACTTTGGTCCGGGATTCTGTGACCGTGAGGCCCATGCAAGTCAATGGGGCCATCAAAAAAACTGAAAACACACGGAAGGCATCCGTGTGCCGTCCGTGTGTAAATGAGCCGTTGCCTAGCAACCGCCGGGCGGGCAGAAAAACATTAGAAATATATTACACTAATCGGCAGCCACTTTTCTCTATCAATAACTGATAGAGAAAAGAGGCTGATGATTAAAAATAAAATAAAAAGCATTTCATACGTACCCGCTCGTTGTCTTGGTGACGAGTCCCTCTTTTTCATCCAGTCCGACCTTCTTTTGTGACGCGGCAGCCTGATATTGGCTGCAGAGGCCGCTGCTGCTGTGAAGCGTCATCCCTGGAGGCTGGCCTTCTGACGTCATCCTGACGTGCGTGACCGCCACTGCAGCCTGTGATTGGCTGCAGCGGCGACATGGATTGAACGTCATCGCTGGAGGCCGGACAGGAGGAATGTAAGTATGAACTTATTATATATATTTTTTTTATTACATTAAAATTTTATTTTCCACGCGCCGAGCATGGTACTGTCCAGGGTGCTGAAAGAGTTACCGCCGATCAGTGCAGCCCATTAACTCTTTCAGCACCCTGGACAGTACCATGCTGGGCGCATGGAAACACGGAGTGCACACGGAAATCACACCCGTCAAAAGCGGCCGTGAAAACGGTGATGTAAGTGTGCCACGAGGCCTTACTGTTGATTTTATTATTCCATTAGCTGAAAATCTGATTCATGATTCACCTGGGAAATCATATGAAAGTGAACAGCCAATCAGAGGGTGTTGTGTCATATGACAGGACCTTGCTACATAAGTCAGAGCACACGTCTGCATTATCCCTAAGGCATTATTCACACGATGGGGTCCGAGTGTCGGCCGATAAAAACTGCCATTTTGGGCCGTTTTTTTCCCTGTCCGTTCTAAAATCGGATGAATTTAATTTGTACATTTTTTGCCACACACTTCCCTCTGGTAGATAATGCCGCACACTGCCCTTTGTTGATACTGCAACAGCCCCCCCTGTAGGTAGTGCCACATAGTCCCCTGTAAGTAGTGCCACACAGCCCCTTGTAGGTAATGCCACACAGCCCCCTGTGATGCCACACAGCCTCCTGTAATGCCACACAGCCCCCTGTAGGTAGTGCCACACAGCCCCCTGTAGTTATTGGCACACAGCCCCCTGTAGGTAGTGCCATACAGCCCCCTGTAGGTAATGCCACACAGCCCCCTGTAGGTAATGCCACACAGCCCCCCGTAGGTAATGCCATACAACCCCCCATAGGTAACGCCACACAGCCCCCTGTAGGTAGTTATACACAGCACCCCCCACCCATAGATGGCACACCCCCTCCCTGTCTGTAGATAGCGCCACCGTTCCAGGAGAAGTCCCTGATTTTAATGTCCATATATGGACACAGTGAAGTCAGGGACTTCTCCTGGAGCAGAAACACCGGCCACAGGGTCGGGAATTCCGCTTGAGAAGTGCCTGACGTCATTGTGTCCAGCAGGTGAATGTGGCCGGTGTTTCCGCTCCTAGAGAAGTCCCTGACTTCACTTTGTCCGCTCCTACAGGGAGCAAAAAAATACCCTCCTCCTCACATGCACTTCGCACTGTGAGGAGGAGAAGGAGAGAGAGCGAGCGACGGAAGACACGGCCGTCATTCGGGACACATTCCAGTGATGACCGTGTATTACCCGCCCCATAGACTTCTATGGGAGCCGGGCGGCCGGGAGAATGGCCTAAAATAGGGCATGTCCCATTTTTTGACGGCCAGGTTTCCCGGGCCGTCAAAAAAATCGGTCGTGTGAATAGCCCCATTAGGGGTCTATTGTTCCTTCTGCAGCTGTTTTATGAACGGCCGCCACACGGCCGGGAAACCCTGTCGTGTGAATAAGGTCTAACCCAGAGTGATGTAGTCTGAAGAATTGAAACTATTATTCATCACACAGACAGATTTACCAATAAATTCCATACCTTCCCTCCCTAAAAAATATTTTACAAGTCAGCTTTGGGCCTCTTATTTGTAAATGTAGGTGTAATTGTGATGCATTGCGGCTCAAAGCTTACCGCAAATTTTAAAAAAACTTTCGTTTTCTATATTTTGCTGGTCGACTTTTGCCCACTTTCACCATGTACAACAGAGACACAGCACGAGCAGCATTTTTAGACCAGTTCACCAGTCCTGTAACATTTCTATTGCACAGCCAAAGTGTCAAATTACTCCAGAAATGTATTTTGCGGACAGACGTTCATTGAACACACTTTTATGGGATCATCTCCAACGGACATGCAACAAGAACTAAAGAGGACATGACAGCTGAAGAACCTTTTCTTAGAACTCTGCATGTGCCGTTCCTGTTATTTCTCCTGGAAATTTATGAATGGGGCCCCTATATATTCTAACACTATCAGCATTGTCAGATTATATAGGCACACACTCTATTAACAAGGGAAAGGGTAACACCCCGTTGTCAATTTATTCATAAATTTCCTGGAGGTAAAATACTATGCAGAGTTCTAAGAAAAGATGCTGCAGTAAGAATTCATGGGAAATACAAGTATTTACTAAATCAGACATGTCAGAAGAGCTGACAGGTTCTCTTCAAATAGTAATAAAACACCCTTTAAAACTCTATACATCAAAAATATCCTGTGCATTATCCACCAACAAGTAAAGTTTCAAAGGTTCACGTATCTCTTCTTTCGTTCATTTTATATCCAGCCTCCATTGCCAGACTCACATTTTACAATATTTACTGCTTAAAGGAGTATTCTGGTCACAACAAATTATCACTTATTCTCTGGATAGGTGATAACTGTTAGATTGGTTGGCGCCGACTGCTGAGAACCCCACCGATCACCAGAATAGGGGTCACATATTCCTTGCTCCCCCAGCCACAAGCCCGCTACCAAGAGGCGTTAAATAGAGTGCAGGTCGGGAATGCACCCGGTTGCTCCATTTAAAGTCTATGCCACTGACAGAAACTGCCGAGCAATCTTAATTTTTTTTAAAAGACAACATCCATAGAAAAAGAACGTAATAGTCACAAAAAAAACAATATTTTACTTCCCCTAACATAGCCTCCCCTTTCCCCAAGCTTGGCACAGCAATGTAATTCAATGTACCCAACCATGGGATCCAAATGGCTACAAATTTTTCCATATTATTTAAAAAGGGAAAATTGAATTTTTACATTTGGGCAATTTCATCATCATTATTATACACACAAGAAACATAAGCAAGAGGTAGTTGTAAACCAATTTTTATTTTATCACCAACGGAAAATGTTATCTCCTTCTGAGAGGACCCCTGCAGAATTTATAGAATTCTTCTAAGTTCCAAAACCATCACTGTGCTTTTAAATTCATTTGCCGGTTCCAGACAGAAATTCGAACTAGTTTTTAAGGTGTACCTGTACATTCATGAAACTTTTGACATGTCATAGTGACATTTCAGAAGTTTTGATCGGTGGGGATCCGAACACTGAGACCCCAACCGGTCACTAAAACGAAGTGGTAGAAGCGCTCAGCCGCTTTGTTTCAGAATGGCTTTCCTCAGAGCGGTTTAGGGGCTCAATAGAAAGTCCATGAGTCCATACATCGCTCACTCGGCTTTCTAAGGAAAGCCGATCAGAATCGAAGAGGCAGAGCGCTCACTCAAACGCTTTTACGGCTTCCTTTAAAAAATCGGTGGGGATCTCAGTGCGCTAACATTTCACCATGACATTTCAAAAGTTCTTTAAAAGTATAATTACATTTTAAGTTAGTGCATATATTTTTGGAAAAAAGTCATGTTATGTAGTGTAGATCTGGATATTGCTGAATTACAGACAGACATTGAATATAGTGGATTTCGCTGGTTAAGGCCATCATATATCAATGAGAGGATGACCCAGTGTACTGTATGTATCATTATTAGGTAAGGCTGGCAATACAGATTAGATACAAGTTGGATGAATTGGCCCATTTCACCATCTCAGCTTATTGTTTAGGGGGATATGATGCCTGACTCAACAACATCTGACAGATATCTTTATTAACACAGGTGTTTCATACACCAGTCTTTTTATAAAGATAGCCGGAGTAAGATGCACTTACTTTATTAGGAGGCACACACCTCTTATTAAATTTGGCACACCTCTGGCTGTCCACGTGCGTGAAAGGGAAATCTACGCCAGCTACTAGCAGGTGCAGATTTCTGCTATAATTTACTCCAGTTTCTGGCATAAAATATAGTACATTTGTTGTGCTGCGGCAGGCAATGTCCCCCTTCCGCTAAGCCCCACCCACTTTTCAGGAAAGTGACATGGGTAGTGTAATAGCATCAAAAGTCAATTCTTTTTTAGCGCAAATTGCAACTATTGATACATTCGCGACTTTTTTACACCGGAAAACTGGCGCAGAAAAGTTAATGAATTATCTCCCTAATTGTATAGGTTTGACACCCATGGCTATTTAATCATTTGGCCATGAGTATGTTTTTTTTTTATTTTTAAAGGGATATTAGGCCATATATAAAAGAGGTTCCCCCACTCGGGCTTTGTGATTTAATTCCTTCAAAGTTTTAGTATCTCTGCTTGCTGAAAGTGAAAACCTGTCCTGATTAGTTGTATGTTCTTACAGTTGTAGTCTATGGCCAAATAATTCAGTTATGCTGCCCCCTCACTCTCGGTACTATTCCTAAAAACTATTTACAGGGTTAGAAGGATGAACCTTCCAGTTCTACATAGGGTGCATACTTCACAACTAGACACAATATGGACTGCACTTTGTACAATGACTAGACATTTTTTTTTTTAAAAACGTTACTCTTATCTCCATTGCAGCGCCGATCTGCTGCAATAGGAGATAGGGGTTGCAAAATCTGGTGACAGAGCCTCTTTAATCCAGTGAATCACAAAATAAAATCTGAGATTATTGTCATTATGTATCTGTCATCCATTCCTGCTACTTATAAAATACAAGGTGTACAAAGCAAACTACAACCTACTGAGTCAATCTCAATAGAACACATGAAGGCTATAAAGAAGCTATTTCACAATAAGGATGAGTCTCCCAGGTCCGGCGACAATCTCTGGGGTAGAAACTCTCTTCAAGGATGATTGTCCCTGTTATTTCATAAAGAGATACAAAACTATGTTACTACACCGTGTTCCAAATTATTATGCACATTGGATTTAAGTGTCATAAACATTTAATTATTAGTTTTTCAATTAAACTCATGGATAGTATTGTGTCTTAGGGCTCTTTGGATCATTGTAATCAATCTCAGACACCTGTGATAATTAGTTTGCCAGGTGTGCCCAATCAAAGGAAAACTACTTAAGAAGGACGTGCCACATTATTAAGCAGGCCACAGGTTTCAAGCAATATGGGAAAGAAAAAGGATCTCTCTGCAGCCGAAAAGCATGAAATAGTGCAATACCTTGGACAAGGTATGAAAACATTGGATATTTCAAGAAAACTTAAGCGTGATCATCGTACTGTGAAAAGATTTGTGACTGATTCAGAGCACAGACTGGTTCGTTCAGATAAAGGCATAATGAGGAAGGTTTCTGCCAGACAAATTAATAGGATTAGGAGAGCAGCTGCTAAAATGCCATTGCAAAGCAGCAAACAGGTATTTGAAGCCGCTGGTGCCTCTGGAGTTCCGCAAACCTCAAGGTGTAGGATCCTCCAGAGGTTTGCAAGTGTGCATAAAGCTATTATTCGGCCACCCCTAAACAATGCTCACAAGCAGAAACGGTTGCAGTGGGCTCAGAAATACATGAAGACTAATTTTCAAACCGTGTTGTTTACTGATGAGTGCCGTGCAAACCTGGATGGTCCAGATGGATGGAGTAGTGGATGGTTGGTGAATGGCCACCATGTCCCAACAAGGCTGCGACGTCAGCAAGGAGGTGGCGGAGTCCTGTTTTGGGCTGGAATCATGGGGAGAGAGCTGGTAGGCCCCTTTAGGGTCCCTGACGGTGTGAAAATGACCTCTGCAAAGTACGTAGAGTTTATGACTGACCACTTTCTTCCGTGGTACAAAAAGAAGAACCGTGCCTTCCGTAGCAAAGTTATCTTCATGCATGACAATGCACCATCTCATGCTGCAAAGAATACCTCTGTGTCGTTGGCTGCTATGGGCATAAAAGGAGAGAAACTCATGGTGTGGCCCCCATGTTCCCCTGACCTCAGCCCTATTGAGAACCTTTGGAGCATCCTCAAGCAAAATATCTATGAGGGTGGGAGGCAGTTCACATCTAAACAGAAGCCCTGGGAGGCTATTCTGACATCCTGCAAAGATATTCAAGCATAAACTGTCCAAATACTCACAAATTCAATGGATGCAAGAATTGTGAAGGTGATATCAAAGAAGGGGTTCTATGTTAACATGTAACTTGGCCTGTTACGTTTTTTTTTGATTGAAAGAGCTTTTGATTTCTGTAAATATGACCTCCTGATGCTGCAAATTCAACAATTTACCATTTTAGTTCTCTTTACAACCTTTAAAGAGGCTCTGTCACCAGATTCTCAAATCCCTATCTCCTATTGCATGTGACCGGCGCTGCAATGTAGAGAACAGTAACGTTTTTTTTTTAAACGTTCATTTTTGGCCAAGTTATGAGCTATTTTATATATATGCAAATGAGCTTTGAAATAGGCAACTGGGCGTGTTTTTTTTCGTATGTCCAACTGGGCGTGTATTGTGTTTTTAACTGGGCATGTTTACTTGTTTTACTAACTGGGCGTTGTGAATAGAAGTGTATGATGCTGACGAATCAGTGACCAATCAGCATCATGCACTCCTCTCCATTCATTTACACAGCACATAGTGTTCTTACTAGAACGATGTGCAGCCACATACACAAGTGTACTGATAATGAATACACATGACCTCCAGCCTGGATGTCATGTGTATTCAGAATCCTGACACTTCTGAATATTTTCTATGAGATTCCAGCAAACCACGCGTAATCTCGCGAGATTACGAGGTAAACAAAATTTTGTTTCCCTTGCTGGAAATCTCACAGAAAAGATTTAGAAGTGTCAGGATTCTGAATACACATGACGTCCAGGCTGGAGGTCATGTGTATTCATTATCAGGACACTTGTGTATGTGGCAGCACATCGTACTAGTAAGAACACTATGTGCTGTGTAAATGAATGGAGAGGAGTGCATGATGCTGATTGGTCACTGATTCGTCAGCATCATACACTTCTCTCCACAATGCCCAGTTAGTAAAACAAGTAAACACGCCCAGTTGGACATACGAAAAAAAACACGCCCAGTTGTCCATTTCAAAGCATATATATAAAATAGCTCATAACGTGGCCAAAAATGAACGTTTTTAAAAAAAACAAAAAACTTTACTGTTATCTACATTGCAGCGCCGATCACATGCAATAGGAGATAGGGATTTGAGAATCTGGTGACAGAGCCTCTTTAACCCCTTCCCGCCGCAGCCCTTTTTCAGATTTTCATTTTTGTTTTTTCCTCCCAATATTCCAGAAGCTATAACGTCTTTATTTTTCCGTCGATATAGTACTATGAGGGCTTGATTTTTGCGGGACGAGTTGTAGTTTTTCGTAGCACCATTTATTTTGGCGTATAATGTATTAGGAAACGGGAAAAAAATAATTTGTGGGGTAGAAAATGAAAAAAACAGCGATTCCTCCATGGTTTTTCACCCGCCGGTTTTACGGAATTCACTTTTCAATTAAAACAACATGTTAACTTTATTCTGCGGGTCAATACGATTACGGCGATACCAAATATGTATAGTTTTTTCTATATTTGACTACTCTTACAAGTAAAAACCTAAGTGTAAAAAAGAATTTGCGTCGCCAAATTCCGAGAGCCATAAGTTTTTTATTTTTCCGTCGATTAAGTGGTATGAGGGCTTATTTTTTGCGGGATACACTGTAGTTTTTAATAATACAATTTTTGTGTAAATGCGATTGTTTGATCGCTTCTTATTTCATTTTTTGCGGGAGATTAGGTGACCAAAAAATAGACATTCTGGCGTTTACAATTATTTTTTTTTTACGGCGTTCACCATGCAGGTTAAATAATGATATATTGTAATAGTTCAGACTTTTACGGACGCGGCGATACCAATTATGTTTATTTTTTTTTAATATGCTCTAGGGGGAAAATGGGAAAAGGGGGTTTTTTGAAATTGGAATTATTTTTTTACACAAAAAAAAAACTTTATTTAACTAATTTTTACTTTTTTTATTAGTCCCCCTAGGGGACTTCAACCAGCGATCATCAGATCGCTTGCACGATATACTGCAATACTAATGTATTGCAGTATATCGTGATTCTGACAGTCATCTATTAAGCCCTGCCAGAGGCAGGGCTTAATAGGTGTACAAAGATGGCGGACCTGGGGGCGTTCATTAACCCCGCAGGCAGCCATAGCAACCATCGCCCCCCCCCCCGTGATTGCGTTGCGGGGGGTGCGATGAGCTGTTAGAGGGGGTCGCCCCCCTCTTTCTGACGGTTTAAATGCTGCGGTCGGTATTGACCGCGGCATTTAACTAGTTAAACTAGCAGGATCGCGCTTGAACGCGATGCCACTAGTTACTCTGAAGTGTTGGCTGTAACATACAGCCGACACCAGCCGACTTTGGCGTATGGATATGTCAAATGTCGGGAAGGGGTTAAAATGTTTTGATCTCTGTTGTGCATAATAATTTGAAACAGTGCATTTTGAGTTTTTTACTTCTAAAAAAAAATTTGTTATCATTAGGAGATTTGTTCAATAAAATTTGCATTATACTCCAACGGTTGACGGCTTGAAGATTATACTGAATGTCATTTGCATCGACTATTTAGGAAAATCAGCGAAAAACAACATTTGCATAATAATTTGGAACGCGGTGTATATAAGGCCTCATGCACACGACCGTATTTTTTCCCACCCGTAAATACTGGCGTAAATACGGGTCCGGTGTCACACGTATTCCACCCGTTTTGCACCAGTATTTACGAACCCGTGCCCGTAAATATGGGTCCGGTGTCACCCGTATTCCACCCGTATTTACGGGCACGTTTTTGGCGGCAAAATAGCACTGCACTAATCGGCAGCCCCTTCTCTCTATCAGTGCAGGATAGAGAGAAGGGACAGCCTTTTCTGTAATAAAAGTTAAAGAAATTCATACTTACCCGGCCGTTGTCTTGATGACGCGTCCCTCTCTTCACATCCAGCCCGACATCCCTGGATGACGCGGCAGTCCATGTGACCGCTGCAGCCTGTGATTGACCTGTGATTGGCTGCAGCGGTCACATGGCCTGAAACGTCATCCAGGACGTCGGGCCGGATGTCGAGAGGGACGCGTCACCAAGGCAACGGGCGGGAGACCGGACTGGAGGAAGCAGGAAGTTGTCGGTAAGTATGAAAGTCTTTTATTTTTATTTTTTACAGGTTTATACTGATCGGTAGTCACTGTCCAGGGTGCTGAAAGAGTTACTGCCGATCAGTTAACTCTTTCAGCTCCCTGGACAGTGACTATTTACTGACGTCGCTTAGCAACGCTGCCGTAATGACGGGTGCACACATGTAGCCACACGTCATTACGAGAGCTCCATAGACTTCTATGGACTGTCCGTGCCGTTATTACGGCCTGAAATAGGACATGTTCTATCTTTTTCAACGGCACGGGCACCTTCCCGTGGGAAAACGGGAAGGCACCCGTCGCCAATAGAAGTCTATGAGCCCGTTATTACGGGTCGTAATTACGACCCGTAATAACGGGAGTTTTTACGGTCGTGTGCATGAGGCCTAAGTCCTACCCTAACAGGCAGAGGAAACATAGTAGCTTTTACTCACAATAGATCAGATTTATCAATGTGTCACAGCCATAAAACTACAGCAAATGTGCCAGGACATGTCCTTGTGAAAATCTGCCCCTATAAATGGCTGTATGTAGGTCTAAGAGCTCCAGTTCTCACCTAAATCGAGTCACAAAGCAGGGTAACTTTTTAAATAGACCATTTAACTGGAGCAAAAGCTCCACAACATGACATGGCTTAATGCCAGCTGCACACGACCGATGTTGAACTCAGGCAGTTTTTAATGGCATCCGATAGTTTTCAATTTAGTGAGTGAATTGGGTTTGTGAAAACCGATTCCCTGATCCGTGGAAAAAAAAAAAGAACATGTCCTATCTTTTCACGGATCCCTGATGGAACCCGGCCAGCGCACATTGTCGTATGTGTCAAAAATATTTTAATATCTTTATATGTGTGAACCTAAAAGTGCTATCTACTGCTATGGACAGTTGTCACTGACGCTCAAAGAACTGCTGAAACAACAGCCTACAGGGGGGGATGGCTATTCTATTCTAAGGGTATGTTCACACGTAGAGATGAGCGAACCGGGACAACCGAACTCGGTTTCGGTCCGAACATCGCGAAAAGTTCGGTCCGCAGCGAATCCGAACTTCACCGGGTTCGGCCGAACATGTTTTGACCGAACCCGGGCGGGCAGAAAAAACATTACAAAAATATTATAATAATCGGCAGCCACTTGTCTCTATCAATCACTGATAGAGAAAAGAGGCTGCTGATTAAAAATAAAATAAAAGCATTTCATACGTACCCGGTCGTTGTCTTGGTGACGAGTCCCTCTTCTTCCTCCAGTCCGACCTTCTTTCCTGACGCAGCAGCCTGTGATTGGCTGCAGAGGCAGCTGAAGCCTCTGATTGGCTGCAGAGGCCGCTGCAGCCTGTGATTGGCTGCAGAGGCGGTCACGTGGGATGAAGCGTCATCCCTGGAGGCCGGCCTTCTGACGTCATCCTGATGTGCGTGACCGCCACTACAGCCTGTGATTGGCTGCAGTGGCGACATGGATGAAACATCATAGCTGGAGGCCGGACAGGAGGAATGTAAGTATGAACGTATTAATTTTTTTTTTTTATTACATTAAAATTGTATTTTCCGCGTGCCGAGCATGTACTGTCAAGGTTGCTGAAAGAGTTAGTGCAGCCCACTAACTTTTTCAGCACCCTGGACAGTCCCATGCTCGGCGCACGGAAATTACAGGTTCGGTCAAAACTAGTTCGGTCCGAATCGAACTTTTTCGTGAAATTCGGCGAACCAGCCGAACCGAACTTCTCATAAGTTCGCTCATCTCTATTCACACGGCTTAGCAAAATACGTCTGAAATTACGGAGATGTTTTCAGGCGAAAACAGCTCCTGATTTTCAGAAGTTTTTTTTAGCAACCCGCGTTTTTCGCGGCGTATTTTACGGACGTTATTGGAGCTGTTTTTCAATGGAGTCAATGTAAAACGGCTCCAAAAACGTCCCAAGAAGTGACAGGCACTTCTTTTTCGCGGGCGTCTTTTTACTCGCCGTCGTTGGACAGCGACGCGTAAAATTACACCTCGTGGGAACAGAACATCGTAAAACCCATTGAGAGCAATGGGCAGATGTGTGTAGGCGTAATGGAGCCATTTTTTCAGGCGTAATTCGAGGCGTAAAATGCCTGAATTACGTCTGAAAACACTGCGTGTGAACATACCCTTAGCCTTCTGGTGTATGACTTTGCTGTTACAAAGGCAACGTGAGAAAACTTGATGACATTGTATTTCTTATGACTAAAGATACATACTAAAGATGAGATTGGGATTCTGTATGTTACCATATGTAGAATGTTTATGTTTACAAGTCTTAAGTGTGACACTTACTCTCATTTTCTTATAAATAAAGATGGATCCGCCCCCTAGGGCAGAGACTCTTTGAACACTGGCGTGTCATGGTCTCTCCGGCCGGCTTCTCTCAGATCCACCAGTGAGAGAGCATTCACTAATTTGGAACTCAGACAAATGCAGATAATGTCTAAAGCTAACGGACAAAGTAAATTCTGCAGCGACATATGCATGAGGCATAAGGACTGTGGGACTGTGCCCTCCTCCTGCTCCTGGTAAAGCTGGTATGAAAAACCATATATGTTTGCCATACTCCACAGATCATGCCCTGGAGCATACGACACATAACGTAATGTCAGTAAAAAATATCTTCTCTCCAACTTTCTCTCTTTTTTTTGTTGCTAAAACTTTTTAGCTTAAAAGCTATGCACACCAATGAAAACATTTTAATTAAAAATAAAAATGTCTATCAGTGTGTTTTGTGCAATTTTCTAAATACTTTTTATTAACAATTATTTTAACTTTTTCAGATACAGCTGCTTTGTATCCTGTATACAGAGCAGTTGTAACTATCACTGAAACCCGTATACGTCAGGTCAGCGGGACTGACTGGTTCAGCTGGTCCTGCGTGTCTCTGATATGCAGGATCGAGCTGTTACCGATCACATCTAAGTTCATAACATAACGGATTCAGGTCTCAGCGCACGATATAGCTGCTCTGTATACAGAATACAAAACAGCTGTATCTCAAAAAGCAAAAATAATTTTTAATAAAACGTATTTAGAAAGTTGCACAAAACACACTGATATATATATATATATATATATATATATATATATATATATATATACATATATATATACATATATATATACATACACACACTATCGTTCAAGTGTAATGTGGAGGTAATGTGATGGTCTGGGGTTGCTTTGGTGCTGGTAAAGTGGGAGATTTGTACAAGGTAAAAGGGATTTTGAATAAGGAAGGCCTATCACTCCATTTTGCAATGCCATGCCATACCCTGTGGACAGCGCTTGATTGGAGCCAATTTCATCCTACAACAGGACAATGACCCAAAGCACACCTCCAAATTATGCAAGAACTATTTAGGGAAGAAGCAGGCAGCTGGTATTCTATCTGTAATGGAGGGCCAGCGCAGTCACCAGATCTCAACCCCATAGAGCTGTTGTGGGAGCAGCTTGACCGTATGCTACGCAAGAAGTGCCCATCAAGCCAATCCAACTTGTGGGAGGGGCTTCTGGAAGCATGGGGTGAAATTTCTCCCGATTACCTCAGCAAATTAACAGCTAGAATGCCAAAGGCCTGCAATGCTGTAATTGCTGCAAATGGAGCATTCTTTGACGAAAGCAAAGTTTGAAGGAGAAAATTATTATTTCAAATAAAAATCATTATGTCTAACCTTGTCAATGTCTTGACTATATATTCTAGTCATTTGCAACTCATTTGATAAATATAAGTGTGGGTTTTCATGGAAAACACAAAATTGTCTGGGTGACCCCAAACTTTTGAACGGTAGTGTGTGTAATATATATATATATAAAATGATTTTAAAGGTGTACATAGACTTTAAGATAAATGATGGTGTAACTTGTTATAGTTATACAAAAAAAAAAGTTAAAAGGAATAAAAAAACATCAAGGGTAGATGTACATGTGCTATATGTGTACAAGCTAACAATGTATTCAATGGCAAACACATTTACTTCCATGAAAACACAACTTATCTTCAGAATGGACTTGATAACAAATATAGCACTTTTCAAGGTTATTAGAAGGTTGCCTATGAAGCATGTTTACATATGATATGATTTCAATGACTAAAAGCAAACACATTCATTTCCATGGGCCCATGCACACGACCGTGGTTTCCAATGCGCCGGCAAACATCTGCCCATTCATTTGAATGGGCTTTACGATGTTCTGTGCCGACGGACATTTTTTTACACGTCGCTGTCAAAAGACGGTGCGTAAAAAAGACGCCCGCGTCAAAGAAGTGCCTGTCACTTCTTGGGACGTAATTGGAGCGGTTTTCCATTGACTCCATAGAAAAACAGCTCCAATTACATCCGTAATGGACGCTGTGAAAAAGCGCCTGCACATGCCATTACGTCTGAAATTCCGGAGCTGTTTTCTTTTGAAAACAGCTCCGTAATTTCAGGCGTATCGGACGTGTACGTGTGAACATACCCTAAGGCCTTTTCCCACAATTAACATTTATCTACTATACACAGGATAGGGGATAAATGTATGAACGCTGGGGGCCTCACCAATGGTGCTGGAATAGCAGAGGAGACCTGCAGAGAAAGTGGTGGCACCATTAGTTCTGGTGATAAGGCCAGAGTACGGTTCTGGTGGGGTGAGAGAGAGTCTGTCAGTAAGGCCTTATTCACACAAGCGTGTGCGTATTGCGCGCGTAGCAGTTCCGTGTGGCATCAGTGAATGGTGCGTGCCTGCGTGATTATCACGCATTTGGTATCGTTATGACACTCTGTTTTTATGTTTACATTGATTTATTTTACAACTGTAGCGCGAATCACGCGCGGCACGCGGAAGTGCTTCCGTGGGCCGTGCACGATTTTCACGCACCCATTGACTTCAAGTATAGGACCTGTCGTGAGTTTTACGCAGCGGACGTACGCTGTGTGAAAATCACGGACAGTCTGAACGTCCCCATTGCCTAACATAGGTCCGTGCGACGCGCGTGTGTTTCACGCGCGTATCACGGACGTAAAATACGTTCGTGTGAATAAGGCCTAAGGGAGCAGAAACTGCTGCAGAGAGTAAAAGGAAAGAGATACAGCTGAGAGTCTGTCTGTCGGATGGATTGCATTGCTGGGTAGCTACCAGCCAGAGTCCAACTTAAGGATACAAGAACAAAAGCTAGCCTGCTTGCATGGAGCCAACAGAGGGATCATTCAAACTGAGTACTGGAACACTGTTTGGACAGAAAATCGAAGCAAAAGCCCAAAGAGAATATACAAAAAAAGGGCCCCTAGGGTGGAATAAGTGATGAGTCACCAGGGGGTTGAATTTTACCATATTGGAGTGAAAGACCATGGTGCATTATAATAGAACTGAGATAGTCTATAATACCAACAGCTCCGAGAAGACTTAAAAGAGAAGTTAAAGACATTTATGCTAATTCTAGAGCAATACCGCATGTTTGTTGTTATCGTACTACTGTTCCAAGTTATGATCAACTTCTGTCCAAGTAAAAGCAAGCGGAATCGGCCTATCCGTTTCTGCCTCGATTACTACGCCTATTACAAGCTATCTGATATTTGACCCCTTAGGGTATGTGCACATGACCTATTTTCAGACGTAATGGAGGCGTTTTACGCCTCGAATTACGCCTGAAAAGACGGCTCCAATACGTCGGCAAACATCTGTCCATTGCTTGCAGACGAGCTGTAATTTCACGCGTCGCTGTCAAAGAAGTGCAGGACACTTCTTGGGACGTAATTGGAGCCGTTTTTCATTGACTCTAATGAAAACCAGCTCCAATTACGCCCATAATGGACGCCGCGAAAAAAACGAGTACTTGTAAAAACGTCTGAAATTCAGGAGCTGAAAACAGCTCCGTCATTTTAGACGTATTTTGTTAAGATGTGTGAACATACCCTTATCATTCTACTTCAGTTGTATCCGAATAGAATTTTCTGGTGATTATAAAACAAATGAACATTAAATTCATTCCGCATATGGAGAAGAAGAATTTGCATATGCAGCAGCAGACACAATTTTACTTTGACAGCTGGTAGTGTTTCTCAACCACATTTAATGACCATTAGTGATCCAGCACTAATGGTCTCTTATAAGTCTAAACAAGTACGGCACCATCACTCAGATTCACTAAACCTGATCTATACTTCTATCACTGTAAGTAAAAAATGCAGCTTTCATGCTAGTGTGGCTAAGCTGTGTGTAATAAGAAGGAACCAAACCCCCCTTGAATAAAGGCAATAGAGGAATTGAGGTACAAATAGCCCCAGAAGTTAAAAAGGATGTCCGGGCACGTCATACAGATGATCTATCCACAAGATAGGTTATCAGTATATGATAGATGGGGTCTCACACCTGGACACCGTACTTATCAGGTGCTCCGGTTGCCTCCGGACACGGATGTCCATGCCGACGGCTTCGGTCACAGTATAGCGGCCGTGCTGCAGTACTGCTCCTACTCAAGTGAATAGGAGTAGAGTTGAAGTACTGCAGCACAGCCGCTATAAAGTGTACTGAGCCATCTGCTTCCAACACCGGCCACTGCATAACATCCGGTGCCCGGAGGCAGCCGGAACAGCTGATCGGTGTGGGGTCCATGTTGGACCTGTGGATAAGTCATGAGTATGAAAAACCACCCTGTGCCCAGACAACCCCTTTAAATATGTGATCTGCAGACCCTAACAACTAGGCTGGCAAAGCAGTACCAGGCCAAAAGCATAGTTTAGTGAAATATTTCCAGATTGGCAGGAAGGTTTATACACTGGCAGAATGTAACTACATTTTTACACATCCTACATTTCTTGTCTCCTTACACAAAATAATTTCCTGAATGTGGTCATGGTCTTTTCTATGCTCTGGATGAAACATCAAAATGTCACTAACTACAGAAAAATCTGAGACATTCGTGATGTGTATATGGAGCATTTTGGAACTGACCTAAAACCCCGAAAACATATCTTAAAATAATACAAGAATGTGCAATTTATAATATTTATGTGTTGATGTAAATGTAACAGATACACAGATATTCATAATGTCCTGTTATGGCCGTCATGCTGATACTATGAAGGTCAGAAATGTGTAGGAGTAACTTTGACATGGACTATCAATGAACATAACTCATTCTATTATTTCATTAAAACCCTGCCAACGCAATCTAAAGACGCCGACGTCACAAAAATAAACACTGAAGCAAGGTGAAAGTAAAGATTTTTCTGTATGATTTGTGGAAGGACAGACTGCCAATAAGCTATTGTATAAAACAAGAAAAAAATCCACCGCACAGAAATCATTGTATTTTCCAGGCAAAAGAGAAATCCTGAATGAATAAACCACACAATGAATTAAGACTATATAACAATGAAGCCAATAATAATAATAATAATAATACTGTACAAGTGTGGGCTGTAGATTTTATATATAGATACATAATGAGGATTGAAAATAGCATGTTCTAGTAGTGGTTCCATGCCCGCTAATTATTTTATACCATGTTATAGAACGGGACTGACCAGATTTCGACCTGTTACACACATATATGGGGGCCGATCAGTCCACTGTTAGGGCACGGCCAGACGTGGCGGAATTGCTGTGGAATTCCGCTGCGGACAGTCCGCAGTGGAATTCTGCAGCAGCCGTTTTTTACATTTGTTTCTATACATTTTTAGGCAAGTTAGTTCAGATGTTGCGGAAAACTCAGCTGCGGACCATAGGCTGCAGTGCGGAATTTTCCCTCCGCAGCATGCACTGTCTGTTGCGGAGAAGAAGCGGAATTTCACTGCGGATTTCAGCCTTTGCAATGCAAAAACTGAAATCTGTGGCAAGTCCGCTGTGATATCTGCAACGTCTGAATTACCTGTCAAATATGCAAATTGGCTCAAAATCTCAATCTCAGGTTGCTTTGCTCTGCTTGACATACACAGATTTTAAGATAATGAAATGACAAGAAAGATTTCGTACCCGTCATGCAATGGATTAAGAGGTCGCGCATGTTCAGTAGCCAGGACTCCACCCTTATAAACATGTAAATGTATATATACTGTGTTTGTTTGATATAGTTAAAGAATGCCAGATTATTGGAATTTTACTGTATGTCACTGCTGTATAATTTATACAAATTGAAAATTCTTTGAATCCAGCATTTGATAATCCAGAAACCCTGATAACCTAGCATTTGTTTACAGCACAGAACTGCGATACAGAAGCGGAGAGAAACAAATAGGGAAACAATTATTTTGCCCATGTTTTAAGCATATTTTATTTATGTTTTGTATTTTATTTTGGGCTTTTTTTTCCTGAAGTTCCTCTATCCTTAGGCTATGTTCACACTGAGTATTTTGGGGGAGGAATATCTGCCTCAAAATTCAGTTTGGAACTTTGAGGCAGATTTTCCTCTCCCTGCACGCCGATTTTCGCGCCGTTTTTTCGCCCGCGGCCATTGAGCGCCGCGGGCATGAAACAGCGCGAAATACGCTTTCTCTGCCTCCCATTGAAGTCAATGGGAGGTCAGAGGCGGAAGCGCCCGAAGATAGGGCATGTCGCTTCTTTTTCCCGCGAGGCAGTTTTACTGCTCGCGGGAAAAAGACGCCGACGCCTCCCATTGAAATCAATGGGAGGCGTTCTCGGGCCGTTTTTGCCGAGTTTTGCGACGCGGTTTCCGCGTCAAAAAACTCGGCAAAATACCCTGTGTGAACATAGCCTTATATGCTTTTTTATGAGCGTCTGATAATCCAGAAAATTTTCAACCCAGAACATTCAGGTTTTATTGATGCCAGATTAGAATAATGTTACTGTTGTAATTATTGTATGTTAGAATTGATGCTATATAATTGTTCAGTATTAAATGTTTCATATGGATCAATAGGAAGAGCAGTAACGCACAATTCAGATTAATTGAAATGAGTGACTGTGCTCACATGGGCCCAGTGCAGATCTTGGGGATAACAACTACACATACAGTATCCCTAGGACGAGGTAAGCATTCATAGAGCTTTAAGAGGCATAAATAATCCATATACACTCTTTGTCAAAGAGCGAGAAACCTAGCCATTAGTATAAGGCCTTATTCACACGATCGGTAAAACATCCATGTGGCGGCTGGTTTTTTTAACGGCAGTCACACGGCTGCATGAAATCAATGTATTTCTATGGGGCTATTCCTATGACAAACGGACCGCGTGAACGACACATGAAAAAATAGGACATGTCCTATTTTTGTCCGTTTTTACTGACTCCTCAATAGACTCAAGTCTATCTGTGCAAATCAGCCGTGAAAAAAATAACATTTTCACAGCCGATTTCACACACGTTCGTGTGAATAAGGCCTAAGAATACAAAGCACCAAATGATTGAAATAGATCAGTGGTTTCTGTTTGCATTACAGGCTGTAGTATCTTTATTAAACCAAATCACTCAACTTCTACTGCATATCACCTATATCTACACCAACTAATCCCTCCCTTATCACATTCCAGCACAATATTATTTCCATTACTTATAATGTCATACTGTGACACGTCCACACTGTATTAACCCTAGTGAGAGAAGAAAAATCTCAAATAATACAAATGTTGAATAGGCGTTATCTAGTTCTGATACATTAATCCTATTGTTTTGACCTATGGAAAAGTATTTTGACATACTGGTCAATTTAATACTATAAAAAAAATGTGAAACCATAATAAAAAAAACAAAACATGTCAAATAAAAGGTTAAGGCCCTATTCACATGACAGGGATTCCCGGGCCGACACACGGCCGCAGTAGGAACGATAGACCCCAAATGGGTCTATTCACACGGCCAATTTTTTGACAGCCCAGCATTGCCGAAGCTGTGGCCGGGGATTCCGCACCAGGAGAAGTCCCTAACTTCACTGTTTATATATGGGCAGTCACATCAGGGACTTCTCCTGGAGTGGTCCCCTACTCCTGAAGCAGAATCCCTGGCGCAATTTTTTGACGGCCCAGCATTGCCGAAGCTGTGGCCGGGGATTCCGCTCCAGTAAAAGTCCCTGACTTCACTGTCCATATATGGACAGTGACGTCAGGGACTTCCGAAGTGGAATACCCGGCGCTGTGGCCGGTGTTTCCGCTCCAGGAGAAGTCCCTGACTTACTGTCCATATATGGACACAGTGACGTCAGGGACTTCTGAAGTGGAATTCCCCGACGCCGTGGCCGGTGTTTCCGCTCCAGGAGAAGTCCCTGACTTCACTGTCCATATATAGACAGTGACGTCAGTGACTTCCGAAGTGGAATCCCCGGCGCTGTGGCCGGTGTTTCCGCTCCAGTAGGTCAGTGACGTCGCTGTCCATATATGGACAGTGACGTCAGGGACTTCCGAAGCGGAATCCCCGGCGCTGTGGCCGGTGTTTCTGCTCCAGGAGTAGTCCCTAACTTCACTGTCCATATATGGACACAGTGACGTGACGTCAGGGACTTCCGAAGCGGAATCCCCGGCGCTGTGGCTGGTGTTTCCGCTCCAGAAGTCCCTGACTTCACTCTCCATATATGGACACAGTGACGTCAGGGACTTCTGACTTGGAATCCCCGGCGCTGTGGCTGGTGATTCCGATCCAGGAGAAGTTCCTGACTTCACTGTCCATACATGGACACAGTGACATCAGGGACTTCTGAAGCAGAATCCCCGGCACTGGTGTCGGTGATTGCGATTCAGGAGAAGTGCCAGACTTCACTCTCCATATATGAACATTGAAGTCAGGGACTTTTCCTGGAATGGTCCCCTACAGTGGCGCTATCTACAGAAAGGTAGGGGGTGCTATGTAAAAGGGGGCTGTGTAGCGCTACCTACAGGGGGGCTGTGGTGCACTACCAGTTATCTATGGGGGAAGCTGCAACTGACCGCTGAAGGAGAAATGTAGTATTACATGTTGCAGCTATCCACAATGGACCATAGAAGAGGTGCATACATTGCAGGCCGCAAATATTTTGCAGAATTAGAACCCATTGCGTATGTATTGCAGTCCATCTTGTTTCATATTGCGTGTCCTGTATTGCACTGTATTTTCCCATGGAACCAATGAAGCATCAGAATAAAGGTTTGTGTAATATACTGTATCGATTAATTGTTGTCTTACATTGCACATCATTGATGAAAGAGGAAGCTTCACATACCCTTTTGCTAATCTTTTCCATTATTTATTTGCAATGGTCTCTTCCACAACACACAGGGCATCTCTTACTAACTGTATGGAGTTGTCATGAACAGAAGTATTCGGCACACAATATTGTAGATTGAAGAAATCTTAATTTTATTGAAATATGCCAATGACTTAGTGCGACGTTTCCATCATTATGACCTTCATCAGGCAGTGAGTCGTTCAAGCAGTCAGAATATCACGTAGTTGGCGCTTGTGTTACTAATTGCGGCTGACCGCTGGTAATGGCGCGATTACCAGCGGTCAGCTTCATCTACAACATTGTGTGCCGAATACTTCTGTTCATCACAATTGGGTTGGGACCCTATTCGTGCACACGACAAGTATAGTGCGATATATATGCGATCTGAACAACTACATGTATGGAGTTCTCAGTTACTGAAACATATGATCAGTCATCTTCCACTGTGAAATGAAAGGGAACAGAGCTGCTGGAGGCGCACACAAAGACATGTCACACAAGCATTTGCTATACATTGTTTGAAACAGTACCACTGAATATCCACTGGTTTGTAGAGATGCGTTGGTACAACCAGTTGGCAGTGGCACCTTTCCAGCATATCTTAGGTAAAAATTATTTATTAGTGCATCTGAAATAGTCACTGGTGACTGACTACAATACCAAACTACATTTTCTTACCACTTTCCTCTTAAATATTAGTTAAAGTCAAAGAAGTAAAACTGCAAAACACAATGTTGCAAACCTTGCAAACACAGTATCAACATATCAGTCAAGGTCTGGTAAGCACAACCAGTGTGACAGAATATATCCAGTGATCCCAGTGCTATCAGGGTCTAATAGAAGAAACAGTAGAACAAAGTGTCTCTATTCAAGTCTGACCAACTATGAAATAATGTAAAATGTGAGTGAAGGGATTAGCTGGCAGTGAGTGGGATAAATTAACAAATCTTCAGATGAAAAATATTGTATCACACCAATGCTCAACATATTCTAAAATCATTGCTATGAAGCCTCTCTGAAACCACTTTAGTGGTCAAGCACATGCACAAATGCCTTGTCTTTTATGTGTCCAATGATATAAATCTCTAAAATATAATTCAGCTAATGATGGTATAATAGATACCATTAATTTCACATTATGAAATAAAGTATTACAAGCTAAATTATGAAATCTTTTATGTCTGTGGTGCCTCCCATCACTAATTTGTGGTGTCACGAGACTCTGAGTTTTTCTCTCTAAGCTGACTCTCAATTCAAATGTATCATGTAACAGGTCATAGAGACTTGGAAATTAAAGTTTCACTTAAATGACCTATTGTTTAAGTCAAGTTTTTTTTAAAATATATATAATTTATCTACATATTAAAAAATATTCCTAAAATCTTGCAGTTGTCACTCTGGCCACCTATTTTGACAATAGACTGACCCTTCCTGTTCTTTAGAGATCACTTCTCAGCAGTTATATCATTACAGGCAGAATTACAATGACATGGCACACGCACGCACGCACGCACGCACGCACACACACTATGGTCCATGTGGCTGCTATAAAGCATATCTCTAAATGCGGTTAACAGCAGCTTAGGCAAGATGGCTACCCCCATAATCATGTAATAAAAAAAAAAAATCTCCAATAAAAAAACAAAACATATTAGAAAAAAGAATATGTATGACTAACTGGTTTTAATTAGGTAGATAGTGCCACACACGGCCCACTTGTAGATAGTGCCCAGGTGCCCTCCAAACAAATAAAAAAAACTTACTCAGCAAGCCCTGTTCCCTTGAAGAACGGAGCTCCACAGCCTCCTTAGTTCTGCAGCCTATAAAGCGCCAAGAAGGGATCCTTGCGTAGGCCGGCACGATCCAGTGACATCATTGCACTGGCATGCACAGGGATCCTGTCCCAGTGTCTTATAAGCTGCAGGCCTGATGTGGCCTGTAGCCTAGCGAATGGCGGAGCAGGCTCCCTGCTCCGCCTAGTATTCAATTGTATCTGCGTCCTGGAAAACCTGCATGCGCCCCTGCTCTGATAGACATAAGATAGTCTTTATATAAGCAATAATGATGTCAATGTAAGACAAATCCAACGGGCATTCTTCAGTGTCCTACTTTTACGCCACATTGATAGAGAATGTGACTTTTCTATTGCTAAGTGAGACTTCTGCTAAGGTCTTGTTTCATTAAATGCTTGCAAAGTGATTTAGAAATTGCTTTACCATTTTTACTTAGTTCCAAATTCTCTTGCTGAGTGAGAACCTTACAGACAGTGTTCACTATACAAGACTTTTTAAAGAATTATTTGTGTTGCTTGTACTTGAAATTGAATGTTTTACATGCAAACAGATCATACATTCATGCTTGCGTATAAGGCTGGGTTCACACGACCATGTTACGTCCGTAAAGTACGGAACGTATTTCGCCCGGAAGACCCGGACCGAACACACTGCAGGGGGCCGGGCTCCTAGCATCATAGTGCTGTACGATGCTAGGAGTCCCTGCCTCGCTGCAGGACAACTGTCCCGTACTGTAATCATGATTACAGTACGGGACAGTAGTTCCACGCAGAGGCAGGGACTCCTAGCGTCGTACATCACTATGATGCTAGGAGCCCGGCCCCCTGCAGTGTGTTCGGTCCGGGTCTTCCGGCCGAAATACGTTCCGTACTTTACGGACGTAACATGGTCGTGTGAACCCAGCCTAAAAATGCAGATCAAATATGGATGCACAATACAGATTAAGGCCCTGTTCACATGGAGTTTTATGCCATGGCAAACAAAGGCCGAAATTGACTTACATTGATTGATTTCAATGGGAGGTGGAGGCGTTTTTTTACCGCGAGAAAAAAAAACCGCTCGCGGGAAAAAGAAGCGACATGCCCTATCTTGAGGCGTTTTCCGCCTCAAAAACCCCATAGAAATCAATGGGAGATGCTGGTTTTTTTGCAGCGATTTTTGCAAAAATCGCTCGCAGTTATTCCATCTTTCTGTTGAAGAGATGGCAAAAAAACTGCGTCAAAAGTCGCAAGATTTTTCTGCCTCTAAAAAACTCTGTGTGAACAGGGCCTAAGGGTATGTTCCCACTGAGTTTTTTTCAGGTGGAAAAATCTGCCTCAAAAAGCCTTCAGTGACTATAAATACTGCACCTACTCTACATGCCCAGGAAGTTGAATAAAATGGCACAGCTATGGGGTTTTAGAAATCTAGGAGTGACGTAACGCGGCCTCTAAGACGTCACTCAAGCTATGAAGTGTGTGTTTAGGCAAGAGAGTGTCTGACTCTTCAGAATAACAGCCCAGATAACTCTTTCAAGCTAATTTACATATTAAACACGCCGTTTTCAAAGACCTTTTTCCCCGATTCATTCTGCATCGGTCAGATTACAGAGGAGCATCAATGTTTACCTATTACCCTGCTGGATAACAGGTTGGTGGTGGTTTTAGGGCCTAAATCCTGCTGACAGGTTCCCTTTAAACGGTTTTATTCACATTTCCGTATTTTTATGCACCTGTTGTTTTTTTTAAAATGCAGCATGTTTCAATGGATCCGTATTGGTACTGTTTTTAGGCCACAGAAGTCAATGGGTTGATTTTAAAAATGCATGTTCCTTTTTTGCATAGTTCACATGTGTATTTGTTCAGTTTTTTTTTTACATCCTTAGTTTAGCAACATTACAAAAACAGCAAAACATTTGTCATTTCTTTAACAAAAAAACAACAAATTCGGAAGAAATACATAACAAAATACGGAACAAAAATGGAACAAAGTGCAAAAAACAATCCGCATTGTGCATGTGTTTGATCTGTAATTTCATAGGTTTTTATTTCCGTATTGTGTTCCAATGGATCCGTTGGAACATGCTGCGAATTAAAAACACTCCATGCGTATAAAAAAAAACCTGAAATGTAGCCTTGTTTGCAGACGACATTGTCTTGTTTATGTTACAACCCCATGCCAGCTAACCCAGAGTCATAAAACATATGTCAGATTTTGTATTGTTCTCAGGTTTTAACCGCTTCCCCAGCACCCACAGTAAATTCATGTCGGCGCTTGCTGGGCTCTGTGCAGCGCCGACGTGAATTCACGGTGAGTGTTAAAAGCGCGATCCGGGTGTTTCATAGTAGCGCTGACACCTGGATCGCGATGTTAACCCCTGCCTCTAGTCCCGGAGACATGACCGGGACCTAATTGGTTCAGGTCCCGGTCATGTGATCGCAGGGAAAGTTTGTTGTAGCAACGAACTGGAAAGTTTGTTACTACAACAAACTGGAAAGTTTGTTGCTACAACAAACTTTCCCGGGGACCGATTGTAGGTGCTGCAGTCAGTTATAAAGCAAAACCGGAGGCCATACAACGGCCTACGGGTCTGCCATGCACAGCAGCCTATGAGAACCAGCCGGGGGCAGGTCCTCATAAGCTTCCTGTCAGTGTGACTCTCAGCGTCACGCTGACAATTTATAATACGTTACACTACCTAGGTAGTGTAATGTGTTATAGCAGCGATCAGTGCTGCAGGTCCTCAAGTAAAACGTAAAAAAAAAAGTAATAAAAATGTTTTATAAAAGTGTAAAAATAAGTTCTAAGTTACAAAAACAAAAAATGCTTTTTTTTCCTATAATAAGTCTTTTATTATAGGAAAAAATGAAAATGTTAAAAAAAGTACACATATTTGGTATCACCGCGTTCACAACCACCCAAACTATAAAACTATAATATTATTTTTCCCGCACGGTGAACAGCGCAAAAAAAATAATTAAAAAACAATGTCAGAATCACTATTTTTTTTGGTCATCAACCCTCCAAAAATATAGAATAAAAAGTGATCAAAAAGTCGTATGTACCCCAAAGTAGTACCAATAAAAACTACAACCCGTCCCGCAAAAAACAAGCCCTTACACAGCTTTTTTGACTGAAAAATAAAAAAGTTATGGCTCTCAGAATATGGTGACACAAAAAATAAATAATTTTATCGAAAAGTGATTTTATTGCGCAAACGCCACAAAACGTAAATAATGGACAGGAACAGCGATCGCGCCGTTACAGGAGTCTGTAAAAATGATATTATACTGCAATACATTAGTATTGCAGTGTATTGTACCAGCGACCTAATGATCGCTCGTTCCAGTCCCCTAAAGGGACTTTTGGGAGGTTTCCACTGTTTTGGTAACTCAGGGGCTTTGCAAATGCGACATGACACCCGAAAACCATTCCAGCTAAATTTGAGCTCCAAAAGCCTAATATTGTTCCTTCCCTTCTGAGTCTTGCCATGGGTCCAAACAGCAGTTTATTACCACATATGGCTTATTGCTGTAATCAGGACAAATTGCTTTACAAATTTTGGGGTGATTTTTCTCCTTTATTCATTGTGAAAATTAAAAATTTCTATGTTTTTTCATTTTCATGGCCTAATTCCACTAAATTCAGCAAAAAAAAAAACTGTAGGGTCAAAATGCTATACTCTTAGAAAAATTCCTTGAGGGGTGTAGTCTTCAAAATGGGGTCACTTTTGGGGAGTTTCCACCGTTTTGCTCCCTCCAGGTCGTTGCAAACGCGACATGGCACTGAAAACCAATCCAGCACAATCTGCGCTTCAAAATCCAAATGGCGCTCCTTCCCTTCTGAGCTCTGCCGTGGGTCCAAACAGTAGTTTAGTACCACATATGGGGTATTGCTGTAATCGGGAGAAGTAGCTTTACAAGTTTTGGGGTGCTTTTTATTTTTTATTCCTTGCAAATATTATTTTTTTTAATATTTTTTCAGAAAAAAATGTAGATTTTCACTTTCACAGGCAAACTCCCATAAATATAGCAGAAGACCTGTGGGGTCAAGATGCTAACTATACCCCTAGAAAAATTCCTTGAGGTGTGTAGCTTCCAAAACCGTGTCACTTTTGGGGGATTTCCACTGTTTTGGCACTACAAGACCTCTTCAAACCCGACATGGTGCCTAAAATATATTCTAAAAAAAGGAGGCCACAAAATCCACTAGGTGCTCCTTTGCTTCTGAGGCCGATATTTCAGTCCATTATGACACTAGGGCCACATGTGGGATATTTCTAAAAACTGCAGAATCTTGGCAATAAATATTGAGTTGCATTTCTGTGTTACAGAAAAAAATGTATTACAAATGAATTGCAGCAAAAAAAATAAAATTTGTCAATTTCCCCTCTACATTGCTTTAATTCCTGTGAAACGCCTAAAGGGTTAATAAACTTTCTGAATGCTGTTTTGAATACTTTGAGGGGTGAAGTTTTTAATATGGGGTGATTTATGGGGTCTATCTAGTACAGACATGGGCAAACTACGGCCCGCGGGCCACATACGGCCCGTTAGGCTTTTTAATCCGGCCCGCCGAACTTGTCCAAATTATAGTAAAAACCTCCTTTTTTTTCCCCTTTCCCTGCAATGCCCACGTTTTCCCAATAGATGGCGCACTCAAAACACATTGACCGTTGTTAATGTGGCGCGTATTTCTCTTTATTTCACTTTAACAAAATACTTCTTCACTGAAGTCCGATCAACGGCTGTATGTGTAGGTGCTATGAGGTTTGCACACACTACATTTAATGCTTTAGTATATCCGGCCCAAACACTCCCTCCAAATGCTCCTGGCCCGGCCCCTCTGTCAAATTTTAGAACCCATTGTGGCCCGCGAGTCAAAAAGTTTGCCCACCCCTGATCTAGTACATAAGGCCCTCAAAGCCGCTTTAGAACTGAACTGGTCCCTGTAAAAATAGCCTTTTGAAATTTTCTTGAAAATGTGAGAAATTGCTGCTAAAGTTCTAAGTCTTGTAACAATCCTAGAAAAATAAAATAATATTCAAAAAATGATGCAAATATAAAGTAGGCATATGGAATATGTGAAATAGTAACTATTTTGTGTGGTATTACTATCTGTTTTACAAGCAGATACATTTAAAATGAGAAAAATCATAATTTTTGCAAATTTTCTCTAAATTTTGTTGTTTTTCACAAATAAGCAATGAATTTATTGAACAAATTTTTCCACTAACATAAAGTACAATATGTCACGAGAAAACAATCTCAGAATCGCTTGGATAGGCAAAAGCATTCCAGAGTTATTACCACATAAATAGACACGTCAGATTTGTAAAAATGGGGCTGGTCCTGAAGGCCAAAATGAGCCCGGTCTTGAAAGGGTTAAAGGCTAAACGTGACCAAATGTGACGTTTATTGGGCCAAGAAGTTTTGGACCTTGAAGGTTGCGGATTTAATCGGGGCCAAATCTTATGAAAAATATTTAGAGATAAAGACAGGTTCAACACAGGAATCGATCTACCATTTAAATCCCTCCCCTCCCGCTTTTCTCAAGGATTGCTCAAGAACTGCAGAGATGACGCAATGTGGAAGAAATTATCTTTTAAATATGACAAGCATATCCAAACTATTGTATCCAATACAGACAGTTCCTCTGTTACTTAAACATATGGACGTGTTGAGGCTCAATAAAGCCCTGCCACAGTTCCTCTCGGTGGGCAAAGGGCACTTAGAGAGGAAGAAGGGAAACATTTGCCCAATATAAGAGATTATAAACCGGTCTGTCTCACTAGACATATAGATGACTGGATTGGGGCTACCAGTCATTATTCTGACTTTGAATTAGAAACTAGCTGAAGTTCTCCTTGGGATCTTTGTACCCTTCTATACACCCCATTAGGAGCGATACCTACCAAGATAAAACATTCAGTGGTACTCCGAGATAAGATTAAGACCTGGAAGAAATACCATTTATCCTATCGTATATTGAATTACCTCCCTTTTTGGAATCATCCAGAATTGTTGCATGGTAGGGGGAATAAGTTATTTCAGGAATGGAAATCCAGAGGTATTCAAAAGGTTTCTCACTTGAGACATTAAACTAATTTCTGCTTGCTAACCAAAGAGGAACCAGTTTCAAAGCATACAATATGCTCATGTTATGATTAGTAAATGTGAGGTGAGAAGTAACATAAAATGAGCTAGATAAAATAAAACGGTCACCACTAAAGGCACCTCACTATCAATACTTTATGACCAAATAAGGGGTTCCCTTTTGTCTATCCCAAAAGAGCGCTTCTTAGGTTGGGTTCACACGACCACATTAACGTCCGTAATGGACGGACGTATTTCGGCCGGAAGTCCCGGACCGAACTCAGTGCAGGGAGCCAGGCTCCTAGCATCATAGTTATGTACGATGCTAGGAGTCCCTACCTCGCAGCAGGACAACGGTCCCATACTGTAATCATGTTTTCAGTACGGGACAGTAGTTCCACGGAGAGGCAGGGACTCCTAGCATCGTACATAACTATGATGCTAGGAGCCCGGCTCCCTGCACTGAGTTCGGTCCGGGACTTCCGGCCGAAATACGTCCGTCCATTACGGACGTTAATGTGGTCGTGTGAACCCAGCCTTAATGTAACGTCTGTGGTCGCTGACCACGAACTCCTTCCATCCAGTCGACACCCTTCTCTCCAGATATGTCTGCACATGCGGCCATCCTGTTCCACAGTGACCAACAGGGTGAGCTTGCGAGCTCAGTACAGACTTAAGGAGCCAAAGAGCACACAGGTGGGAGATTGAGCTGATTGCTCCCAGAGCACCCTGGGCTATGAGAAGTGCTGTGCCCCTCCCTGCAATGCCTGAGCATTGTTGTCATACCCTAGTCTGTCTAAGCAAATGGTCTCCTAAGTGTTTTCCAGTTCCCAGGGTTTCCCGTTCCTGCTACTTGTAACCTGTATCCCGTGCTATCCTGGTCAAGTACCATGTTGAGCTGAAGTCGTGCTGTGCTGTATACCACGCCTGTTTTGCTACACCACACCTGGAGCCTGCCTGCTGCCTAGTCCCAGCCGATCCTGTCTTGCTACTGTCTGAGCTACCACAGCTACACTATACGAACTATAGACTGTGACCTGTGTCTTGTTGGCCGGCTGCCATACCGCCAAGGCGGTACAGCCCAGTGGGTCCACGTACCCAACGTGACACTTAACCTCCTGGGCCAGACAACTTGAAGATACAGATGCAGGAGAAACGATCTTAGAAGGAAAACGGTGAGATGTACCATCTTGAATGAAGTATAGAAGGATACTCATTTTAGGATAATTTATATTTATTTATGCTGTCCTTGCCTCTTAGACCTGACAGGATTACTGATTGCCCCAACCGATTTATATACTCGAATGTGTAGCTGTCATTTTGGCTGCAAATAAAACAAATGGTTAATACACTTTGGGGTTTACAGATACCAGTATTACTGCTCCCTTACGTGTTCCATTATTAGGACGACGGAACTGGTTATAGTAAGGGTCAAGAGAAAAAAAATTCTTTAGAAAATGGAGAACATTTATCTTACAGTATCTTAATGCAGGAGAGATACAACAGATCATGTCACTATTCACTCTCATTTAATGGTATCTACTAGGACAAATGAAAAAAATTAGCACAGATTCAAGTCCAAAGTAATATTTAGATCTAAGTTTACTTCTGTTTTAACGTGACATATGTTTAATATGCTAGATCGGTGCCTGTCTTTAGCACATTACACCTAACTCATTATACCTACTGCAGAGTGTATTAGCACAATTTACGATTTTGTTTTCTTTTTCACGTCTGCAAACCCAGTTTCTCTGGCTTCTCTGCTGAACTAAATGCAAAATCTCATAAGTGCATTCATTGAAGTATTGCAGTATTGTAAAAGCACTCGAGTATTGATACATCTGCCAGCACTTCCATTCCACGTTCAGCAAGAGAGCAACATGGGTGCACTAGAGCGAGCATACTTCGTTATTTGGGGTGGAATGGGGGACGATTCACGGATCAGGAGAGCTCCTGATGTTTTTTTTTTTTTTAAATGTGTATATTATTCTCTCAAAATTTGATACATCTAAACCCCAATCTAACATCTATAACGGCCCCCCTTCTACAGTGTACCATTTATAATACTAGCGTCTTATGTGGCAGAAGGACCTTTGGGCGCCCTCAGGCACCAGGGCTTGGGTCAAACTGCTATTTCTGCACCCCAATAGATACGCTCCTATTCTTTGTGATATATTTTGTTCGTTAGTTCTTGTTACAAAATACATTTCTTTCATTTTTCCCCCCTAATATATACAATAAAATTTAAGCCTTACGTGTAGTCATTTGAATCAGACAAAGTGCAATAGTTCCCCTTTCTTACTTTAAACTTTGAAATAGTTCTGTTTAGGATTCTCGATGATCTTCTAGACGAGGTTCTGCATTTTCATTTCCGTTAAAAGCTCAACTCCATTTCAAGAACTGCGTACACATAGTTTCATTTGTATTCCATATCTTTACAGCATTTATGTTTATATTTCTTCTTGCTGGCTGAATGGTTGACCACCTGTTCCATTCATGCAGCTATATGCACAGGACTTCTACCCGCTATAACCGTTTGGTGGAGGCTGTTGGTTACCTGTCAAACTACACTGTTCAGCCATAACATTAAAACCACTGACAGGTGAAGTTAAAAATATTGATTATCTCATGACAATGAGGCCTGTCAAGGGGTGGGATATTTTAGGCAGCAAGTGAGGAGTCAGTTCTTGAAGTTGATGTGTTGGAAGCAGGAAATATGGGCTAGTGAAAAATAAAAAGCGGCAATAATCCACAGTGTGCCCACCAGATGCGTTTCTCACTGGAGTGAAACGAAGAGTGGGCTTGCAGGCTGGCAAGAGAATTCCATAGAAAGGGGAACGAAGACAAAAATTTACTTCAGCACATCCATAAAAATATATAAAGCTTCATTCGTGCATCAGGTTAAAATCCAGGGAGAGCACAGATTAAGCGTACATGTGCTTATGCGTTTCGATCAAGAGTGTCTCAGATTTAGTGCATGAGTTTTAAAACCATAAGTAGCCAATCCTAGCAACTCTCCTTGTACAACTCCACATAGATTTGAAAGACATACAAGTGTTATCATTAATTGTCATCCAATCACATTACCAATATGCATGCGTAAATAAAGTGTTATTTTTCTTACATTTGAAACTTATTTTTCATTTGGAAACAATCATTCCAAAGGAAATAAAACAGAATACATTTTTATAATACCATCAGTGAACATAAACACAAGTGTTGTAATTACTTAACATTCGTTCACATAACTGATGTGCATAAGTAAATGTAAGATAATTCTTCTAACTAACGAAACCTATTTTTGATAAAGAACAGTCATCCTAAACGAAAAATTGTATGTCGTATCAAACAAAGAAGGGGTTTATATATGCATCTATAGATTCTTTTTATTACTGGCATAACTTCCCAAATAGGAGGATTTCTTTATTTATAACATAAGGGTATGGTCACGCGCTTAACCAAAAACATCTGACAATACAGAGCTGTTTTCAAGGGAAAACAGCTCCTGATTTTCAGACTTCTTTTTAGCGACTCGCGTATTTTACGGCCGTTTTTGGAGCTGTTTTTCTATAGAGTCAATGAAAAGCGGCTCCAAAAACGGCCCAAGAAGTGACATGCACTTCTTTTTCGTGGGCGTCTTTTTACGTGCCGTTTTTGGAAAACGAGGCGTAAAAAAACGGCCTGTCAGAACAGAACGCCGTATTTCCCATTGAAATGGGCAGATGTTTGGAGGCGTTCTGCATCCGATTTTTCGGCCTGAAAAACGGCCGAAAATAAGCCGTGTGCACATACCCTAATGCTTCTCAAAAAGAAAAGCTCAGATAAGCTAATGGGAAATGAAACAAAAGAGAAATATGCCTAATAGAGAGAGTAAATCTCCTCTCCATTTTAAGCCTTTTGGAAAACGAGTTTCCATCTGGAGAATCCAATAGGCTTCTCTGTTCAGAAGATGTCTTCTCCAGTCTCCTACCCTAGTAGGTCTTTTCACGAGCTCCAGCGCATGGAATTAAAAAGATTCCAAGGAGTTGCCGTGTTTTTCAATAAAATGCTTAGCAGCACCTGTAGTGTTTGAGGAATTTTTTGTTATATTTGATATATGTTCCGCGGATTTTCAATTTCGGAATTGTGTAACCTATATAAATCTGATTACACAGACTGAACAAAATTGCATACACTACATGATGCGTGTCACCGTTTATAAATGTCGATTTTATAACTTTTATTTTTCGGAGAAATAAACTCTTTTGTCTTGAGACCATATTTACATACATTACACCGGCTGACTCCACATTTAACCCGTTAGTGACCGGCCCATAGTGTTTTTACGTCGGTCACTAATGGACCTTATTCCGATGCCATAGACTTTTTACGTTGTGGCATCGGAATAAGTAAACAGAGCAGGGAGCTGTCAAATCTCTCTGCTCTCAGCTGCCAGAGGTAGCTGAGGGCTGGGGGCGTCCCTGCTCTGCCGGGTGAGATCGATATCAGTATCGATCTCACCCGTTTAACCCCTCAGATGCGGTGCTCAATAGCGTGCACCACATCTGAGTGGTTTTGGAGAGAGGGAGGCATGACCTAGCAGATGCCTGTCCGTTTTAAATGGACAGGCAGTAATACACTGCAATACAGAAGTATTGCAGTGTATTATAATAGCGATCGCAGAATCGTATATTAAAGTCCCCTAGTGGGACTAGTAAAAAAGTAAAAAAAAAAGTTTAAAGTTAATTTTAAAAAAAAGTGAAAAAAAAAAATGAAAAACCCACTTTTTCCCCTTACAAACTGCTTTACTATTAAAAAAACAAAATAAAGTAAAAAAGTTACACATATTTGGTATCGCCGCATCCGTAACGAACCCAACTATAAAGCTATTACATTACTTAGCCCGCACGGTGAAAAATTAAATAAAAAACGACTGAAAAATTGCTGTTTTCTGTGAATCCTGACTTTAAAAAAATGTGATTAAAAAGTGATCAAAAAGTCGCATCTACTCCAAAATGGTACCAATAAAAACTACAAGTCGTCCCGCAAAAAAAAAGCCCTCATACAACTGCGTCGGCGAAAAAATAAAAACGTTACGGCTCTTCAAATATCGAGACACAAAAACAAATAATTGTGAAAAAAAAAAAGTGTTTTTACTGTGTAAAATTAGTAAAACATACAAAATCGATACAAATTTGGTATCGTTGCAATCGTAACAACCCGCTGAATAAAGTTATTGTGTTATTTATACCACACGGTAAATGGCGTAGATTTAGGACGCAAAAAAGAGTGGCGAAATGTCAGATTTTTTTCTATCCCAACCAAAAACAAGTTAATAAAAGTTAATCAATAAATAATATGTACCTCAAAATAGTGCTATTAAAAAATACAACTTGTCCCGCAAAAAACAAGACCTTCTACAGCTATGTCGACGCAAAAATAAAAAAAAGTTATAGCTCTTGGAATGCGACGAGTGAAAAACGTAAAAAATAGCTTGGTCATTAAGGTCTAAAATAGGCTGGTCATTAAAGGGAATGTGTCGCTAGAAATGTTATTTTATTTTTTTTAGTTAAACAATTAGTGTATGGGCGATTAAACATTGTTCTAATTTTTTCACGAGTCAGGAAATATTATAAATTAGATTCTAATTTATAATATTTCCCAGCGCTGGTCACTAGATGGAGCAATTCCCAAAATTGCAGCTTTATGCTGCAAAATTTGAGAAAACTCACTCGCTCTAGTGAGCTCTCAGAATCCCCCCTCCTTTATCCTGGCTAGTGCCGGGAGAAACGAGGGGATTGAACGGTCAAACCTCCTACACTGTGTGTCGCCATTTTTTGAGCTAACACACAGTGTAGTAGGTTAACATACACAGTAAAACACGTACATACACAGAACTAACTTACCTGCTCCTGCCGCCGCCGCTCCCTCCGGTCCGTCCGCTACCTCCGCTCCAAGTGCACAAGTCCGGAAGCCGCGACCGGAAGTAGTAATCTTACTGTCCGGCCGCGACTTCCGGTCCACAAGAAAATGGCGCCGGACGTCGCACAGTTCAATTTGGACTGCGTGGGAGCGGCGCATGCGCCGTTCCCACACAGACGGCGTACAGCATAGTGAATGGAACGGGCCCCGTTCGCATTCACTATGGGACCGTAGCTGCCGTATTCCATGTCTGTATGTGTCGTTAATCGACACATACAGAGATGGAAAAAAAATGGCAGCCCCCATGGACAAGAAAAAGTGAAAAAATAAAAAAAAAGTAAAAACACAAACACACAAATAAATATTTTTTTTTTAATAAAACACTAAAAGCAAATTGATCTAAAAAATTATTTTTTTCGTGACACTGGTCCTTTAAGGGGTTAAAAAAGCCTTTTTGAGATAGCCAGATTTTATTGGTGGCATTAGAGGAAAAGAGACAAAATGACTTGTGAAATCTGTCTGTGATCAGGTTTGGGTAGAATATTACAATTTTAGTAAATGACCTATTAAAGTATTGTTTATATATGTTGTGGCATAGGTACTTTCCGATACATCATTTTATGAGAAACTAATTTCTAATCCCATTCCGAAATACGAAACAGAATACAAATCCCTCATTGATTCTGCTTTTGCTGATGATTTGTTATGTAAAAAAGAAAAAAATTTTCTCACGGTCCCTTTTCCTGCAACCCCTTTCATGTATCATCTGCCAAAGATACATAAACATCTGTCTAATCCCCCAGGCCGACCCATTATTTCAGGGATAGGGTCTTTAACCAATAATCTATCACATTATATTGATATTCATCTCCAACCGATGGTTTTAAAATTACCTTCTTACCTAAAAGATTCAACACAGTTAATTAGGGAATTATTAGAACTACAACCCTTATATAATGTATCCGATTTGAGTTTTCTTACTGCAGATGTTTCATCGCTTTATACTAACATTCCACACACACAGGGTATGGAGGCTGTTTCCTCTTTTCTTGCGCTAGACCCCCGTATTCCAAATAGGCAATTGACTTTTCTCATTGACTGTATCGATTTCATTCTAACACATAATGTTTTTACTTTTGAGGACGCTTTTTATAAACAAATTAAGGGTTGCGCGATGGGGACCCGTTTTGCACCGTCCTATGCAAACCTCTACATGGGGTCTTTTGAGGAATCTTTTATCTGGAATGAACACATATTCAAAAACCATATTATCTACTATAAACGTTACATCGATGATCTGTTTTTTATCTGGAGAGGGGACATATCCGCTGCAAAAGCTTTCATTGATCATTTAAACAGAAATACATTCGGCCTTACTTTTACACATACTTATTCAGCTACTACTATTGATTTTTTGGACATAACCATTAAAAATAATGGGAACCTTTTTTCCACCAGTACCCATTTTAAGAGTGTGGATGTAAATAGCTATTTGGATTTTAAAAGTGCACACCACACACCTTGGCTAAAAAATGTCCCGTTTGGACAATATCGGAGGATAAGAAAAAACTGTTCTGATGATATTAGTTTCAATAAAGAATGCAAGATTCTCAATAAAAGGTTCCTAGAAAAAGGTTTTCCCAGGAGCCTAATTAAGGGTGCAGAGATAAGAGCAAGAAATATGACCCAATCTGAATGCATTAAAGAATCAATACCGGCTAATACTGTTAATGGTGAAAAAACTATAAAAAATAAATTTAACAAACAGAATGTAAATTTCATCACCTCATTTAATAAAAGTAGCAAGAATATTTTGTCCATTTTTAGAAGGCATTGGCACGTTTTAACCAACGACCCTTTTTTAAAAACATTACTCCCCGCGAAACCCTTAATCACTTTTAGAAGAGCAAAAACTTTGAAAAATCTACTAGCCCCCAGCAGGCTACATAACAACAAAAAGAAAGTTACGAATCCTTCAACACAAAATGGCTCTTTTTCATGTAATCATGCTAGATGTTTGTGCTGTAATAACATTGCAAAGAAATCCATACAATTTCACTCCTTAAAAACTAATATATATTATCCCATTCAAAGCCATTTAGATTGTGGCAGTACTTATGTTGTGTACCTCTTACAGTGTACATGCAACCTGCAATACGTAGGTCGCACCACCCAAACGTTAAGAAACCGAATCAACAAACATAGATTCAATGTCAAGCAAGGTTTTTTAAAACAAAGTGTGTCACGTCATTGTGCCCTCAAACATAATTGTAGTTTTACTGATTTAATTGTTACCCCGATCGAACAGATTCCTGCGGATACCCCTAATAGGTTTACTAAACTCAAACAGAGAGAGAACTTTTGGATCTTCAAACTGGAAACCCTGCACCCAAATGGCCTTAATGATCTCATAGAAACGTCCCTAGACTAAAATGCTCATGTCCCTATCATGTTCCCCAAAAAAAAAAAAAAAAAAAAAAAAAAAAAAAATATATATATGTACATATATATAATATGTATATGTATATATATATATTTCCTCTCTCTTTTCTTCCTCTCTCCCATGGTAGTTCATGTTTTTTTCCCTTCATCACAGTACTTTTCGCACATTGCACAATGTGTATATGTGTATATATATATTATCTCATCATCACGGTTTTTCAAGTAACCAACCAACTTATCAAGTCTTTATACTAATTTTATACTAATTTTATACTAATTTTATACTAATACGGTCCGCAATACACACTCCCAACATCCTTCTTTCAAGCAACTTGAAAAACTCTTAAATACTCACTCCGCTCCGGTCCATTCGCCCTTTCTAATCTTGCGATCCAACATTGCGACGGCGGTCCTCTCCTATACCCCATGTGACCTACTGGTTTCTAGTCCATTCATTCACAAATCTACTCCGCTTGTTTGCGGTCCACCGTGCGGCTCACCTCCATATGTTGAACTGTTTGCGGTTCAACTTTTGCGTGTCACCGGCTCCCCCCCCCCCCTCCCCCCCCTTTTTTAGTCCATTTCCCCAGAATTGTCCCTTTCTCACAAGGTTCATTTGTGATTTTCTCCCTAGAGATATTTTTCAATATATGTATTAAATTATTTATGTTATTACATCTGTATGCTATGTTTATGTAATTCCATTACTTACGTTGCTCCGTTCCCGTCGCCCTTGTAGTCTTGCGATCCAACATTGTGACGGCGGTCCTCTCCTACACCCCATGTGACTCACCAATCCCTTTTGGTTTCTAGTCCATTCATTCACAAATCGACCCCATTTGTTTGCGGTCCACCCTGCGGCTCACCTCATTATGGTGAACTGTTTGCGGTCCAACTCTGCGTGTCACCGGCCATCCCTTAGTTATCTCCTCTAGAACTGCCCTTTTCCTTACAAAAATTCATTTTATGATTTTCTCCTTAGAGATAGGTTTTAATATATTTATTAAATGATTTATATTATGTTATTACATCTGTATAGTTTTATGTAAATTTCAGAATTTGTTTGTAAACATCTGGCAAACGCTGTGTGTGACCTCTGACCCGCCTTGTTTGGCGGTTTTTTCATCATGCTGTTAATTCCCCCATGTATATAAAGGAGCAATTATCGCATTGTACACATTGGCCTGATGAAGACGCCGGTCCGGCATCGAAACGCGTAGCCTACTCTACTCTTATTAATAAATTCTATTTATTATAATCCTCTCTCATCTGACATCCTTCCTGAGCAGCGCCGTTTTTTGGTCCCATTTTCTCTCTTGGATACAATACTTCTTGACAACAAACTTGGTTTGTTTGTGCATGGACCTGGCAGCAGCTCTCCTACGTTTACGACATCCTAACCGGTGTCCACGTCCCTAGGTGAGCATTTATATCATCCCTTGCCCCTGGGGCTGTATATCGCTATTTTGCACATTCTGGCGCCGTGTTTTTTATCTGTTTTCAGTGCATTGTGCCGGACGTTCTACACCAAGTCCTCAGGTGTTTCGTCTCGGGTTATCGAGGATTCCTACCTTGGACACAGTCACCACTGTGTAGGACCTCGCACACAGGCTGCCTTTACATTTCTCCTGGATACCACCGAACAAAATCATTAACATTTCATTGTCCTGTTACCACTACTGTGGGTGTTTTCCGTTTGGTTCTTTGTGGTCCCATCTCACATTGTTCAATCATGTTGGAATCAATCGCTCTGAGGGGTTTATCCCGGGACTCTTTACTAACACAAATGCTGAATACAAATGGAAGAGTTGCCGACGTGGCATCTCTGAACAGTCCCATAAATCCGGAACTAACCAAAGCCATGACAGAGTTGTTTCTGCGCCTGGAAGATTTACTGAAGGAAGAAGCTTTCCACAGCATCGATTGCTATTTTCTCAACCTGTACATCTCTGAAAAAATGGCTCCGAGAGGCCTCAGACTTCTGTTCAACTCACCTTATCCTGCCGATAAAGACTTTAGTATCAATTGGTCTAACTACATCGAACACTGTAGTTTGGGTTTTATTGATCGCCTTGTTTATAAAAGATCTGAACTATGTCTAGCGCTTGCAACCACCATTGAGGGCTTGATTGACCAATTTGAACCTTTCCTCCAACATCCTGATTTTAATAAACTTGAATCATCCACCTTAGATCATTTAAAGATTTTTGAGAAAAATGTCATTTCCAAAAAAATGCGTATATTAACAAGAGATAGGGAAGATTACTTAAACAATGCTTTGGGAGATTGGTCCTCTGCACGTCCTACGACCACCAAATATTTTCCTCCAATCATTTCTCCTAAAATATCAGGAAAAAACCTGTCCACTTTTATACCCACAAAAAAACCCTTATCCAAGCCTCTTCAGGATAATTTAGGATTACCCGTCATGAACATATCCAAGGTTGACCCCTCTGTACCATTCATTGGCACTACCACTCCAATAAATAATGCAAGCCCATCCATTTCCATTCTTAATGTTCTTGGACCTCAGGCAAATCAATCATCTTGTTCAAAGTCTTTAGGCATCATCCCACAGTATGCATTTAAGTCTCACGATTTGGATGCACATCTAAAACTAATCAATCTCCTACCAGATACACCCCCTGGCTCGGTTTCGGATCTTTCTATTTTCAACAATTCTATGGACCTTACCATTTGCTCCACAAACCTCTCATCTTCCTTTGAACACACTCCTGTATCCCTTGTCCATATTAGTCATGCCCCTTCCACTGTTGCTCCACTATTAGATGACGGTTCCTCTTTCCCTGACCAAACCATCCCCCTCAGTCCTTTTTTATATCTTTCTTGTCAACCAACCATGCCCCCGGTTCTCCCAACCACTCTGCCCTTACCCAAAAGCCCCAAATCTCAGAACATCAGTACATATTTTCAAAAAATACACAAATTAACATCCAAAAGAAAACTAGAAACAGACCTAGAGGTTGCAGAGGGGGTAGAGGTCGTTCCATGGACCCTACCCCTCTCACCCAAGAGGAAACACAGGTTGACAAAATAAAAATATTCAACCTTTCTAAATACACTTTTAATCCTAATGAACTAAGCTTACTTTCAAAAGGTTTGTCTTTTTGTCCTACCTCATCTCCAGACGACTTTGAGATCTTCATGGACCTTAATAAATTTCTACGTAAAATAACTCTGTTACGTCATTTTGCCATCTGCCCCCCCACGGCCCTTACGGCTCCTTTTCCAGTAGACATCTCTATGCCTGTAAGGACTAATGTACAGCCTAAATCCTATTTTTACCCCCTCCATCACCGTGGCCCTGCAATTGAAACATTTTCCAATTTAATAAGCAATGATTTTAAAACGATAGAACAATTTATCCCATCATCAGACAACTTATCTTACTCTCAACGTAAAGGGCTTAAAAATATACAAAACAACCACAATATAGTGATACGATCCGCGGATAAAGGGGGGGGGGTATCGTGGTACAGGACCGTTTAGACTATGTCAATGAAGCTATAAGATTACTTTCCGATACATCATTTTATGAGAAACTAATTTCTAATCCCATTCCGAAATACGAAACAGAATACAAATCCCTCATTGATTCTGCTTTTGCTGATGATTTGTTATGTAAAAAAGAAAAAAATTTTCTCACGGTCCCTTTTCCTGCAACCCCTTTCATGTATCATCTGCCAAAGATACATAAACATCTGTCTAATCCCCCAGGCCGACCCATTATTTCAGGGATAGGGTCTTTAACCAATAATCTATCACATTATATTGATATTCATCTCCAACCGATGGTTTTAAAATTACCTTCTTACCTAAAAGATTCAACACAGTTAATTAGGGAATTATTAGAACTACAACCCTTATATAATGTATCCGATTTGAGTTTTCTTACTGCAGATGTTTCATCGCTTTATACTAACATTCCACACACACAGGGTATGGAGGCTGTTTCCTCTTTTCTTGCGCTAGACCCCCGTATTCCAAATAGGCAATTGACTTTTCTCATTGACTGTATCGATTTCATTCTAACACATAATGTTTTTACTTTTGAGGACGCTTTTTATAAACAAATTAAGGGTTGCGCGATGGGGACCCGTTTTGCACCGTCCTATGCAAACCTCTACATGGGGTCTTTTGAGGAATCTTTTATCTGGAATGAACACATATTCAAAAACCATATTATCTACTATAAACGTTACATCGATGATCTGTTTTTTATCTGGAGAGGGGACATATCCGCTGCAAAAGCTTTCATTGATCATTTAAACAGAAATACATTCGGCCTTACTTTTACACATACTTATTCAGCTACTACTATTGATTTTTTGGACATAACCATTAAAAATAATGGGAACCTTTTTTCCACCAGTACCCATTTTAAGAGTGTGGATGTAAATAGCTATTTGGATTTTAAAAGTGCACACCACACACCTTGGCTAAAAAATGTCCCGTTTGGACAATATCGGAGGATAAGAAAAAACTGTTCTGATGATATTAGTTTCAATAAAGAATGCAAGATTCTCAATAAAAGGTTCCTAGAAAAAGGTTTTCCCAGGAGCCTAATTAAGGGTGCAGAGATAAGAGCAAGAAATATGACCCAATCTGAATGCATTAAAGAATCAATACCGGCTAATACTGTTAATGGTGAAAAAACTATAAAAAATAAATTTAACAAACAGAATGTAAATTTCATCACCTCATTTAATAAAAGTAGCAAGAATATTTTGTCCATTTTTAGAAGGCATTGGCACGTTTTAACCAACGACCCTTTTTTAAAAACATTACTCCCCGCGAAACCCTTAATCACTTTTAGAAGAGCAAAAACTTTGAAAAATCTACTAGCCCCCAGCAGGCTACATAACAACAAAAAGAAAGTTACGAATCCTTCAACACAAAATGGCTCTTTTTCATGTAATCATGCTAGATGTTTGTGCTGTAATAACATTGCAAAGAAATCCATACAATTTCACTCCTTAAAAACTAATATATATTATCCCATTCAAAGCCATTTAGATTGTGGCAGTACTTATGTTGTGTACCTCTTACAGTGTACATGCAACCTGCAATACGTAGGTCGCACCACCCAAACGTTAAGAAACCGAATCAACAAACATAGATTCAATGTCAAGCAAGGTTTTTTAAAACAAAGTGTGTCACGTCATTGTGCCCTCAAACATAATTGTAGTTTTACTGATTTAATTGTTACCCCGATCGAACAGATTCCTGCGGATACCCCTAATAGGTTTACTAAACTCAAACAGAGAGAGAACTTTTGGATCTTCAAACTGGAAACCCTGCACCCAAATGGCCTTAATGATCTCATAGAAACGTCCCTAGACTAAAATGCTCATGTCCCTATCATGTTCCCCAAAAAAAAAAAAAAAAAAAAAAAAAAAAAAATATATATATGTACATATATATAATATGTATATGTATATATATATATTTCCTCTCTCTTTTCTTCCTCTCTCCCATGGTAGTTCATGTTTTTTTCCCTTCATCACAGTACTTTTCGCACATTGCACAATGTGTATATGTGTATATATATATTATCTCATCATCACGGTTTTTCAAGTAACCAACCAACTTATCAAGTCTTTATACTAATTTTATACTAATTTTATACTAATTTTATACTAATACGGTCCGCAATACACACTCCCAACATCCTTCTTTCAAGCAACTTGAAAAACTCTTAAATACTCACTCCGCTCCGGTCCATTCGCCCTTTCTAATCTTGCGATCCAACATTGCGACGGCGGTCCTCTCCTATACCCCATGTGACCTACTGGTTTCTAGTCCATTCATTCACAAATCTACTCCGCTTGTTTGCGGTCCACCGTGCGGCTCACCTCCATATGTTGAACTGTTTGCGGTTCAACTTTTGCGTGTCACCGGCTCCCCCCCCCCCCTCCCCCCCCTTTTTTAGTCCATTTCCCCAGAATTGTCCCTTTCTCACAAGGTTCATTTGTGATTTTCTCCCTAGAGATATTTTTCAATATATGTATTAAATTATTTATGTTATTACATCTGTATGCTATGTTTATGTAATTCCATTACTTACGTTGCTCCGTTCCCGTCGCCCTTGTAGTCTTGCGATCCAACATTGTGACGGCGGTCCTCTCCTACACCCCATGTGACTCACCAATCCCTTTTGGTTTCTAGTCCATTCATTCACAAATCGACCCCATTTGTTTGCGGTCCACCCTGCGGCTCACCTCATTATGGTGAACTGTTTGCGGTCCAACTCTGCGTGTCACCGGCCATCCCTTAGTTATCTCCTCTAGAACTGCCCTTTTCCTTACAAAAATTCATTTTATGATTTTCTCCTTAGAGATAGGTTTTAATATATTTATTAAATGATTTATATTATGTTATTACATCTGTATAGTTTTATGTAAATTTCAGAATTTGTTTGTAAACATCTGGCAAACGCTGTGTGTGACCTCTGACCCGCCTTGTTTGGCGGTTTTTTCATCATGCTGTTAATTCCCCCATGTATATAAAGGAGCAATTATCGCATTGTACACATTGGCCTGATGAAGACGCCGGTCCGGCATCGAAACGCGTAGCCTACTCTACTCTTATTAATAAATTCTATTTATTATAATCCTCTCTCATCTGACATCCTTCCTGAGCAGCGCCGTTTTTTGGTCCCATTTTCTCTCTTGGATACAATACTTCTTGACAACAAACTTGGTTTGTTTGTGCATGGACCTGGCAGCAGCTCTCCTACGTTTACGACATCCTAACCGGTGTCCACGTCCCTAGGTGAGCATTTATATCATCCCTTGCCCCTGGGGCTGTATATCGCTATTTTGCACATTCTGGCGCCGTGTTTTTTATCTGTTTTCAGTGCATTGTGCCGGACGTTCTACACCAAGTCCTCAGGTGTTTCGTCTCGGGTTATCGAGGATTCCTACCTTGGACACAGTCACCACTGTGTAGGACCTCGCACACAGGCTGCCTTTACATTTCTCCTGGATACCACCGAACAAAATCATTAACATTTCATTGTCCTGTTACCACTACTGTGGGTGTTTTCCGTTTGGTTCTTTGTGGTCCCATCTCACATTGTTCAATCATGTTGGAATCAATCGCTCTGAGGGGTTTATCCCGGGACTCTTTACTAACACAAATGCTGAATACAAATGGAAGAGTTGCCGACGTGGCATCTCTGAACAGTCCCATAAATCCGGAACTAACCAAAGCCATGACAGAGTTGTTTCTGCGCCTGGAAGATTTACTGAAGGAAGAAGCTTTCCACAGCATCGATTGCTATTTTCTCAACCTGTACATCTCTGAAAAAATGGCTCCGAGAGGCCTCAGACTTCTGTTCAACTCACCTTATCCTGCCGATAAAGACTTTAGTATCAATTGGTCTAACTACATCGAACACTGTAGTTTGGGTTTTATTGATCGCCTTGTTTATAAAAGATCTGAACTATGTCTAGCGCTTGCAACCACCATTGAGGGCTTGATTGACCAATTTGAACCTTTCCTCCAACATCCTGATTTTAATAAACTTGAATCATCCACCTTAGATCATTTAAAGATTTTTGAGAAAAATGTCATTTCCAAAAAAATGCGTATATTAACAAGAGATAGGGAAGATTACTTAAACAATGCTTTGGGAGATTGGTCCTCTGCACGTCCTACGACCACCAAATATTTTCCTCCAATCATTTCTCCTAAAATATCAGGAAAAAACCTGTCCACTTTTATACCCACAAAAAAACCCTTATCCAAGCCTCTTCAGGATAATTTAGGATTACCCGTCATGAACATATCCAAGGTTGACCCCTCTGTACCATTCATTGGCACTACCACTCCAATAAATAATGCAAGCCCATCCATTTCCATTCTTAATGTTCTTGGACCTCAGGCAAATCAATCATCTTGTTCAAAGTCTTTAGGCATCATCCCACAGTATGCATTTAAGTCTCACGATTTGGATGCACATCTAAAACTAATCAATCTCCTACCAGATACACCCCCTGGCTCGGTTTCGGATCTTTCTATTTTCAACAATTCTATGGACCTTACCATTTGCTCCACAAACCTCTCATCTTCCTTTGAACACACTCCTGTATCCCTTGTCCATATTAGTCATGCCCCTTCCACTGTTGCTCCACTATTAGATGACGGTTCCTCTTTCCCTGACCAAACCATCCCCCTCAGTCCTTTTTTATATCTTTCTTGTCAACCAACCATGCCCCCGGTTCTCCCAACCACTCTGCCCTTACCCAAAAGCCCCAAATCTCAGAACATCAGTACATATTTTCAAAAAATACACAAATTAACATCCAAAAGAAAACTAGAAACAGACCTAGAGGTTGCAGAGGGGGTAGAGGTCGTTCCATGGACCCTACCCCTCTCACCCAAGAGGAAACACAGGTTGACAAAATAAAAATATTCAACCTTTCTAAATACACTTTTAATCCTAATGAACTAAGCTTACTTTCAAAAGGTTTGTCTTTTTGTCCTACCTCATCTCCAGACGACTTTGAGATCTTCATGGACCTTAATAAATTTCTACGTAAAATAACTCTGTTACGTCATTTTGCCATCTGCCCCCCCACGGCCCTTACGGCTCCTTTTCCAGTAGACATCTCTATGCCTGTAAGGACTAATGTACAGCCTAAATCCTATTTTTACCCCCTCCATCACCGTGGCCCTGCAATTGAAACATTTTCCAATTTAATAAGCAATGATTTTAAAACGATAGAACAATTTATCCCATCATCAGACAACTTATCTTACTCTCAACGTAAAGGGCTTAAAAATATACAAAACAACCACAATATAGTGATACGATCCGCGGATAAAGGGGGGGGGGTATCGTGGTACAGGACCGTTTAGACTATGTCAATGAAGCTATAAGATTACTTTCCGATACATCATTTTATGAGAAACTAATTTCTAATCCCATTCCGAAATACGAAACAGAATACAAATCCCTCATTGATTCTGCTTTTGCTGATGATTTGTTATGTAAAAAAGAAAAAAATTTTCTCACGGTCCCTTTTCCTGCAACCCCTTTCATGTATCATCTGCCAAAGATACATAAACATCTGTCTAATCCCCCAGGCCGACCCATTATTTCAGGGATAGGGTCTTTAACCAATAATCTATCACATTATATTGATATTCATCTCCAACCGATGGTTTTAAAATTACCTTCTTACCTAAAAGATTCAACACAGTTAATTAGGGAATTATTAGAACTACAACCCTTATATAATGTATCCGATTTGAGTTTTCTTACTGCAGATGTTTCATCGCTTTATACTAACATTCCACACACACAGGGTATGGAGGCTGTTTCCTCTTTTCTTGCGCTAGACCCCCGTATTCCAAATAGGCAATTGACTTTTCTCATTGACTGTATCGATTTCATTCTAACACATAATGTTTTTACTTTTGAGGACGCTTTTTATAAACAAATTAAGGGTTGCGCGATGGGGACCCGTTTTGCACCGTCCTATGCAAACCTCTACATGGGGTCTTTTGAGGAATCTTTTATCTGGAATGAACACATATTCAAAAACCATATTATCTACTATAAACGTTACATCGATGATCTGTTTTTTATCTGGAGAGGGGACATATCCGCTGCAAAAGCTTTCATTGATCATTTAAACAGAAATACATTCGGCCTTACTTTTACACATACTTATTCAGCTACTACTATTGATTTTTTGGACATAACCATTAAAAATAATGGGAACCTTTTTTCCACCAGTACCCATTTTAAGAGTGTGGATGTAAATAGCTATTTGGATTTTAAAAGTGCACACCACACACCTTGGCTAAAAAATGTCCCGTTTGGACAATATCGGAGGATAAGAAAAAACTGTTCTGATGATATTAGTTTCAATAAAGAATGCAAGATTCTCAATAAAAGGTTCCTAGAAAAAGGTTTTCCCAGGAGCCTAATTAAGGGTGCAGAGATAAGAGCAAGAAATATGACCCAATCTGAATGCATTAAAGAATCAATACCGGCTAATACTGTTAATGGTGAAAAAACTATAAAAAATAAATTTAACAAACAGAATGTAAATTTCATCACCTCATTTAATAAAAGTAGCAAGAATATTTTGTCCATTTTTAGAAGGCATTGGCACGTTTTAACCAACGACCCTTTTTTAAAAACATTACTCCCCGCGAAACCCTTAATCACTTTTAGAAGAGCAAAAACTTTGAAAAATCTACTAGCCCCCAGCAGGCTACATAACAACAAAAAGAAAGTTACGAATCCTTCAACACAAAATGGCTCTTTTTCATGTAATCATGCTAGATGTTTGTGCTGTAATAACATTGCAAAGAAATCCATACAATTTCACTCCTTAAAAACTAATATATATTATCCCATTCAAAGCCATTTAGATTGTGGCAGTACTTATGTTGTGTACCTCTTACAGTGTACATGCAACCTGCAATACGTAGGTCGCACCACCCAAACGTTAAGAAACCGAATCAACAAACATAGATTCAATGTCAAGCAAGGTTTTTTAAAACAAAGTGTGTCACGTCATTGTGCCCTCAAACATAATTGTAGTTTTACTGATTTAATTGTTACCCCGATCGAACAGATTCCTGCGGATACCCCTAATAGGTTTACTAAACTCAAACAGAGAGAGAACTTTTGGATCTTCAAACTGGAAACCCTGCACCCAAATGGCCTTAATGATCTCATAGAAACGTCCCTAGACTAAAATGCTCATGTCCCTATCATGTTCCCCAAAAAAAAAAAAAAAAAAAAAAAAAAAAAAATATATATATGTACATATATATAATATGTATATGTATATATATATATTTCCTCTCTCTTTTCTTCCTCTCTCCCATGGTAGTTCATGTTTTTTTCCCTTCATCACAGTACTTTTCGCACATTGCACAATGTGTATATGTGTATATATATATTATCTCATCATCACGGTTTTTCAAGTAACCAACCAACTTATCAAGTCTTTATACTAATTTTATACTAATTTTATACTAATTTTATACTAATACGGTCCGCAATACACACTCCCAACATCCTTCTTTCAAGCAACTTGAAAAACTCTTAAATACTCACTCCGCTCCGGTCCATTCGCCCTTTCTAATCTTGCGATCCAACATTGCGACGGCGGTCCTCTCCTATACCCCATGTGACCTACTGGTTTCTAGTCCATTCATTCACAAATCTACTCCGCTTGTTTGCGGTCCACCGTGCGGCTCACCTCCATATGTTGAACTGTTTGCGGTTCAACTTTTGCGTGTCACCGGCTCCCCCCCCCCCTCCCCCCCCCCCTCCCCCCCCTTTTTTAGTCCATTTCCCCAGAATTGTCCCTTTCTCACAAGGTTCATTTGTGATTTTCTCCCTAGAGATATTTTTCAATATATGTATTAAATTATTTATGTTATTACATCTGTATGCTATGTTTATGTAATTCCATTACTTACGTTGCTCCGTTCCCGTCGCCCTTGTAGTCTTGCGATCCAACATTGTGACGGCGGTCCTCTCCTACACCCCATGTGACTCACCAATCCCTTTTGGTTTCTAGTCCATTCATTCACAAATCGACCCCATTTGTTTGCGGTCCACCCTGCGGCTCACCTCATTATGGTGAACTGTTTGCGGTCCAACTCTGCGTGTCACCGGCCATCCCTTAGTTATCTCCTCTAGAACTGCCCTTTTCCTTACAAAAATTCATTTTATGATTTTCTCCTTAGAGATAGGTTTTAATATATTTATTAAATGATTTATATTATGTTATTACATCTGTATAGTTTTATGTAAATTTCAGAATTTGTTTGTAAACATCTGGCAAACGCTGTGTGTGACCTCTGACCCGCCTTGTTTGGCGGTTTTTTCATCATGCTGTTAATTCCCCCATGTATATAAAGGAGCAATTATCGCATTGTACACATTGGCCTGATGAAGACGCCGGTCCGGCGTCGAAACGCGTAGCCTACTCTACTCTTATTAATAAATTCTATTTATTATAATCCTCTCTCATCTGACATCCTTCCTGAGCAGCGCCGTTTTTGGTCCCATTTTCTCTCTTGGATACAATAAAAATTTTAGTAAATGACCTATTAAAGTATTGTTTATATATGTTGTGGCATAGGTACAATGATCTGACCTCTCGTCAAGAAATAATAGTTGATTTAATGAAGGATAAAAAAAAAGGCATTTTTCTCTTGAGTTCACTCGGGGCAGATACGCTGCGTAAAAGCATACAGCGTATCCGCTCTGCGTGACGCAGGGAATTCCGGGCGAAAAAACACACCAAAATGTGGTGCAGTTTTTCGCCTGGAATGTCCGCTGAGGAAACTGCAGCACTTAGCCAGCCTGCTACCTGATGACGTTTCATCCCAGGAGACCGCCGCTACAGTCTGTGATTGGCTGCAGTGGTCACATGGGATGAAACGTCATCCCAGGAGGCCACGCTGGAGGGAGGAACACAGACTTCTGGGTAAATATTATTTATTTTTTTTGAGTTGCATTTTTTGCGGCGGAATCGCTACGAACCCGCCGCAAAACGACGCAACTGCAATTTGTTGTGAGATTTACCTGTTCATTGAGTTCAATGGCGAAAACCCGCAACAAATAAGCAGCGTTTACGCAAAGGCAATTGACATGCTGCGGAATAAAATTCTGCACCGCAGGTCAATTTCTGAGCGTTTTTCTCCGCTCAGTATTTACGCAGCGTGGATGTCATTTGTTTTATCTCATCCACTTTGCTGCTACTGTATTTGCTGGGGATTTTCCGCAACAAATTCTGTTGGGGAAAAACAGCAGGATTTACGCAACGTGTGAACTGACCCGAACAGTCATTTCAAACCATTTTACCATAGAGGAATCCTTACAACTTACATGCTGTTCTCCCCTCCAAGGGAGACCCTAAGGCTGGGTTCCCACGGGTCAAATATGCTGCGTAAAAATCTCGCAGCGTGTCCGACCTGGCGAAGCGTTGTTATGGTGACGCATCCCTTCTGTGCAGTCTCGCCTCCCTGGATGCAGTGGTCACATGGGATGCAGCATGTGCGTTTACGCTACGTGGGAACCCGGCCTAAGGCATTATTCACACAAGGGTGTCCATTTTCTGTCCACAAGAAACAAACCGTTATTCATTTATATGAATGTCCGTGTTGCATCCGTGTGGGTATACGTCATCCATTTTCCTCCCCTGCAAGCACTTCCTTGTTTCACTTTTTTCTGCATTTCTTAGCAGCTGATCCATGAAAAACAGACAGCACAAGGACGTCGTCCATGTGCTAACGTTTTTTTTTTTTCACACATCCATAGACTTCAATGGGCGAGTCTGGGATGCAAAAAGGGACATGAATAAGGCATGCTGTGAATTTGTTGCAACAGGCAAAAGAAAAAACAGATGTGTGAATAGCCTCATTAAATTCTAGGAGTCAGTTTGGGTCAAACATTTTGTGTGAATAAGGCCTCACATGGCCCAGGGAAACCCACTGGATCCTGGTTGGTACACACTGCTCTAGAAGCCCCTTTAAAATATTGCAGTCAGATTGATATGGTAAATGTGTTCCTTGCTAGTATAAAGAGATTACATTTTTGAAAAGTTTAGAAACAATGGCTCTACTGTATGCAGCAGACGTCTTCTATGTTAACCCTTTCATCACCACATAGCCAATAACCAACTGAGGGACATTGGTTCTCTTCCCACATCTTTATTCATAAACAATAGTAGTCTGTTGTGTTTAGAGATCTACACAAAATTCAGGCACGTGCGCATTCTCTGAAGACCAACGGCTGCCAATTCATATGGGTCTAATTTTCTCTTAGGTCATGTGAAATTTTAGCGAGATCCCAAAATAATGTTTAGACAAAGAATGAGAGGCCACTGTTATCTGCATCTACTGAGATGAAACAACCGCCACATAATCTTGTTTTATATGACATTATAAGCAATTCGTATCATATATAGTTAGACAGGTTGAAAAAAGACACGAGTCCATTAATAATGATACATCTTTCATTGCTAGATTAATTATAACCCTCAATGCCATTCATCAGTAAATAACCATCTAGCCCTTTTTTAAATGCTGACATAGTATCTGCGATTGTTACCTCTTGGGGTAGGGCATTCCATAGCTTGACTACTCTAAGGTGACGTTTACACGTAGCAGATTTGCTGCAGAATTCCGCATCAGTAGATGCAGATTTGCCTGCTGTTCTCCGCAGAATTTTTCGGCAGCAAATTTGCTAAATGTGAACTGAGCCTTTCTGTAAAGAACCCTTTCTTATATTGATGTCTCAATCAGGGCATCTTAAACTTTTTCTACTCAGAACTGCCCAGCCAATTCTTGGTAATGCCATGGCCTCACCAGCAAAACAAATATTACCCCCGGCAGCACCAAATAAATACCACCTGCAGCGCACATAATACCTCCCCAGAAGCACCAAATACCACAGTGCAATACCACAGGCAGCAGCATTGGCCCCTTCCCACACTTACCCCACTTGCAGCAGCATTATCTCCCTTCCCACCCCTTCCCCACTGGCAGCAGCATTGTCCCCTTTTCAACCTCATCTCTAGTGGCAGAAGAATGGTCCCCCTTGCCACCCCTCCCCCACTGGCAGCTGCATTGTCTCCTTTTCCACTTCCCTCCAGGGGCAGCAGCATTGTCCCCCTTCCCATCCCAACATCCCTGGCAGCAGCATTGTCCCCCTTCCCACCCCTCCTCCACTGGCAGCTGTATTTTCCCCTTTTCCACCTCTCCTCCAATGGCAGCAACATTGTCCGCCTTACCACTCATTGATTTTTTTCTCTCCAAGCCGAACAAGCCTGATTCTTCCATCCTCTCAGCCTCTTCATGCCTGTGATTGACAAACTACTGTGTAAACATGTATACACACAAGTATACACAAGAGCCTGTCAGTGAACGCAGAGAGGGGTGGGGAGAAGCACTGATAGCGTTCCGCTCATGAATACCCTGAAGTCTTTCAGAACTCCTTTTAGTCAAACAGCACAAAAATTTTTTTATGCCATTTCGGCTTCAAGGAGTATGGCCCAGTAGCTGTAATATGCAACCCTTATATAGGGCAGCATATTAAGCTGACAGATCTGCTTTGAAGGGATATTCCGACAGCTGTTTCAGTAACTCCCACAGACTGTAATGGATGCGCGGCATGCTCTCCCTTCCCTCTCTTGCTCTTTGTGTCCACTGCCATCCAGCTTCTAAAGTTAAATGGGGGTCACAAGACCACCTGTTCTCCCAATATATTGCCCAGTAAGACAAAGCTAATTTAGCACAGTATTGGTATATTCCTGTACAGTTCCAAATCAGACTTCAAGGCTAGAAAAAAAAGAAAGCAAATCAACTAACTATAGTTTGTGAAAACCAATTGTTGTAATGACAGGGTAGGGAGACAGACAAGTGAGCCCTAATCTACCCGCCACTCAGTCCCTGCCTACTTGCAACGGCCCGTCCTAGGCGACGGCGTACAACTGGGCGACGGTCCCTACTCTCACTATGTGCACGACAGACAGACAGACAAGGGTACAAAGAAGCTAAGGGAAAAGGGGCAGATGCCCACGGCAACACCGTGAGCCACAAAAGTAGTGAACGAGCCGAGTCAAACCAGGAGTGTACGAGGTACCAAACGCAGAGCAAGAGAGTAGTCAGTAAAGCCAGGGTCAATATGAAGCAGAGGACAAATAGTACAAGCAGCAGCAGCAGAGCCAGGAAACAAGCAGAATCACAGGCAAAGGAGAAGCAGGAAGTGAAGGTATAAATAGACAGAGGATGGGACAGAGCTCCGTCTGGCCAGGCTGTGATAGGCTCTCCCACTCCTCAGCCTCCCAGCCTGAGTGGTAGAAGAAGGAGTCACTCTATGAGACTTAGGAGCAGGTGCAGACTGAGTAACCACGGGCGTCGACACAGAAGCTGTGTCTGGCAGATCCTTTACAGTACCCCCCCTTTTATGAGGGAACACTGGACCCTTTATAGGTGGACCTGGCTTATTGGGGAACCGAAGATGGAGCCTCCTCAGCAATACCCCAGCGTGAACATCCCGGGCGGGTACCCAAGTCCTCTCCTCAGGCCCGTATCCTCTCCAAAGGACCAGGTAGTGGAGGGAGCCTTCGACCATCCTGATGTCCACGATCTTGGCCACCTCGAATTCTACCCCTTCAGGGGTGAGAACAGGGACAGGAGGTTTCCTCGAGGGAGCCAAGGACGGGGAGCAGCGTTTCAGGAGGGAGGCATGAAACACGTTGTGTATTCGAAAAGACGGGGGTAACTCCAGTCGGAAGGAGACAGGGTTAAAGGGAATGTGTTGCCAGCAAAACATGTTTTTTTTTTTTTAGTTAAACAATTAGTGTGTAGGTGATTAAACATTGTTCTAATTTTTTTTATTTTTTTCACGAGTCAGGAAATATTATAAATTGGATTCAATTTATAATATTTCCCAGCACTGGTCACTAGATGGAGCACTTCCCAAAATTGCAGCATTGCATGTGGTAAAGCAACCACATTGCTTTATGCTGCAAAATTGGGAAAAAATCCCTCGCTCTAGTGAGCTCTCAGAATCCCCCCCTCCTTTATCCTGGCTAGTGCCGGGAGAAACGAGGGGTTTGAACGGTCTAACCTCCTACACTGTGTGTCGCCATTTTTTGAGCTAACACACAGTGTAGAAGGTTTACATGCACTAGTAAAAAACACTGAAACACGAACATACATAGAAATCACTTACCTGCTCCAGTCGCCGCCGCTCCCTCCGGTCCGTCCGCTCCGTCTGCTGCCGCTGCTCCATGTGCACAAGTCCGGAAGCCGTGACCGGAAGTAGTAATCTTACTGCCCGGCCGCGACTTCCGGTCCACAGGAAAATGGCGCCGGACGGCGCGCATTTCAAATCGGACAGTGAGGGAACGGCGCATGCGCCGTTCCCACACACACGGCGTACACCAAAGTGGATGGAACGGGCCCCGTTCGCAGTCCCTATGGGACTGGAGCTGCCGTATTCCATGTCTGTATGTGTCTTTAATCGACACATACAGAAATGGAAAAAAAAATGGCAGCCCCCATAGGGAAGAAAAAGTGTAAAAATAGAAAAAAGTAACACACAAACACACAAATAAATATAAACGTTTTTAATAAAACCCTAACATAAAACTGATATAAAAAAAAAAATGTTGGTGACACTGTTCCTTTAAGGACTTCAATGACCTTGTACGGCCCTATATACAGGGGGGCAAATTTTTTGGATGGGACTTTAAGGCGCAAATTTTTAGAAGACAGCCAAACCAGATCCCCGACCACAAACAAGGGATTAGCAGAACGTCTTCTTTCTGCCTGAGTCTTTTGTATGCTCTGGGACGCCTCTAGATTCTTCTGAACCTGGGCCCAGACTGTGCACAGTTCCCGATGAATGACATCTACCTCGGGATTGTTGGAACCACCAGGTGAAACGGAAGAGAACCGTGGATTAAACCCAAAATTACAGAAAAAGGGGGAGACCCCTGACGAGTTACTGACCCGGTTATTAAGGGAAAATTCAGCGAGGGAAATGAAGGAGACCCAATAATATTGACAGTCAGAGATGAAACACATTAAATATTGTTCTAGAGACTGATTAGTCCTCTCAGTCTGGCCATTAGTTTCAGGATGGAAGGCTGAGGAGAAGGACAGATCAATCTCCAACTTCTTACAGAAGGCTCTCCAAAACAATGAAACAAATTGTACCCCTCTGTCAGAAACAATATTGACAGGAACCCCATGGAGACGCAGGATGTGTTTGACAAACAAGGTAGCTAACGTCTTAGCATTGGGTAGTTTATTGAGGGGCACAAAGTGGCACATTTTACTGAAGCGGTCTACTACAACCCACACCACCGACTTGCCTTGAGATGGAGGCAGATCGGTGATTAAATCCATGGAGATATGGGTCCAAGGTCTCTGGGGAATGGGCAAAGAACATAGTAAGCCCGCTGGTCGGGACCTGGGAGTCTTGGACCTAGCACAAATTTCACAAGCGGCGACGTAGGCCTTAACGTCTTTAAGCAACCCAGGCAACCAATAGTTTCTGGCAATGAGGTGCTTGGTACCCAGGATGCCTGGATGGCCAGATAGTGCAGAGTCATGATTCTCCCTGAGTGCCCTTAGCCGGAATTGCAGGGGAACAAACAGCTTGTTCTAAGGAAGGTTCCCGGGAGCTGAACCTTGATCAGCCGCAATTTCGGAGACTAGGTCAGAATCAACAGAGGAAATGATTATACCTGGGGACAAAATACAAGCAGGATCTTCCTCAGAAGGAGGGCTGGCCATGAAGCTACGCGACAGTGCATCAGCTTTAATATTTTTAGACCCAGCCCTATAGGTGACCAAAAAGTTGAATCTAGTAAAAAATAACGCCCATCAAGCTTGTCTCGGGTTTAGCCTCCGGGCAGATTCTAGGAAAACCAGATTCTTGTGGTCGGTAAGGACCGTTACCTGGTGCCTAGCCCCCTCCAGGAAGTGGCGCCACTCTTCAAATGCCCATTTAATGGCTAAGAGTTTGCGGTTGCCAATGTCATAGTTACTCTCAGTGGGTGAGAACTTCCTGGAGAAGTAGGCACAGGGACGGAGATGGGTGAGGGACCTGGTACCCTGGGACAAGACAGCACCCACTCCCACCTCGGAGGCGTCAACCTCCACGATGAACGGCTCCATTTGGTTAGGCTGAATCAGCACTGGGGCCAAGATAAAGCACTTCTTAAGGACCTCAAAAGCCTGGACCGCCTCAGGAGGCCAGTGGAGGAGATCAGTACCTTTGCGAGTGAGATCCGTAAGAGGCTTAGCGATGACCGAGAAGTTAGCAATAAATCTCCTGTAATAATTAGCAAAACCCAGGAAGCACTGTAACGCCTTCAGGGAGGCAGGTTGGACCCATTCAGCCACAGCCGGAACCTTGGCAGGGTCCATGCGGAATTCATGAGGAGTGAGGATTTGACCCAAAAATGGTATCTCTTGCACCCCAAACACACATTTTTCGGTTATAGCAAACAGTTTATTTTCCCGAAGGGCCTGGAGCACCTTCCTGACATGCTCAATGTGGGAGGACCAGTCCTTGGAAAACACTAGTATGTCATCAAGGTACACTACAAGAAATACCCCCACGTAGTCTCTTAAAATCTCATTTATGAAATTCTGGAAGACCGCGGGAGCATTACACAACCCAAAGGGCATGACGAGGTATTCGAAATGACCTTTGGGCGTGTTAAACGCAGTCTTCCACTCATCCCCCTCTTTGATGCAGATAAGGTTATAAGCCCCCCGTAGATCAAACTTAGAGAACCATTGGGCCCCCTGAACCTGATTGAAGAGATCAGGAATCAACGGAAGGGGATACTGGTTCCTTACAGTGACCTTATTCAAGTTTCGGTAATCGATGCACGGCCTAAGACCACCATCCTTCTTCCCTACAAAGAAGAAGCCAGCACCTACCGGAGAAGTAGAGGGGTGAATGTAACCCTTGGCCAGGCATTCCGGCATATACTCTCTCATGGCTTCACGTTCGGGACAAGAGAGATTAAATATCCTACCCTTAGGGAGTTTAGCCCCTGGTACCAAATCGATTGCGCAATCGTACTCTCTATGAGGAGGTAACACTTCGGAGGCCTTTTTAGAAAAAACATCAGCGAAGTCCTAGGGTGGTCTTCTCATCTGTTCCGTTCAACAAACTGTTTAATCCTAGATGGAAGGGGATGGCAGGGATACCAATTCTACTATGGCCAATGAGGGGAAATGGCATAGAATGTCACGAAGGGTCTGTGGACAGGTGAGAGTCTATAGTTCTATAGGTACCTGTGGCAGCTCAGACAGCAGCAGGGCAGGCTCGGCTGGGACTAGGTAGCAGGCGGACGTCAGGCGAGGTGAAGCAGGTCAGACATGGATGCAGCACGGCACGACTTTGGCACAGCTCAGTGCTAGACCAGGAAGGTATGGAATGCTAGGAACAGGAATTGGCACAGGGACTGGAACAGGTAACACACTAGGAGGCCATCACATAGACAAACTAGGGAACACAACAACGCTCAGGCATCGAACTAGGGGGCTGGACCCCTCTTATAGTCCAGGGTACTCACTGCTCAAAGTTCATCCACCATGTCCGATGCGCGCGCTGCCCCTTTAAGAGCGGGCACGAGCGTGCGCGCGCACCCTACGGGATCCGGCTGTGGTAAGTGGACGCGAGCGCTGGCGTATCCTGAGGAGGAGGCTGGGGCCAGCGCTTGCTGTCTCGTAGCTGCGGCTGTCAGGAGGGGACCGCAGCCACGGACATTACATAGAATTAAATAAAATTAAATAATAGAATCATGTGACGGTATGATTTCTACTTTAACTGCTCCAGCAGCTACATAAATAAAATGTCAGGGCTGCATTTAAAGAGGCTCTGTCACCAGATTTTCAAACCCTTATTGCAGCAGATCGGCGCTGCAATGTAGATAACAGTAACGTTTTGTTTTTTTCAAAAACGAGCATTTTTGGCCAAGTTATGATCATTTTTATATTTATGCAAATGAGCCTTTCTTATGTACAACTGGGCGTGTTTAAAGTTATGTCCAACTGGGCGTGTATTGTGTGTGTACATCTGGCCATTTTTACTTGTTTTACTAGCTGGGCGTTGTGACTAGGAGTGTATGATGCTGACGAATCAGCATCATCCACTTCTCTTCGTTACCACCCAGCTTCTGGCAGTGCACAGACACACAGCGTGTCCTCGCGAGATCACGCTGTGACGTCACTCACTTCCTCCCACAGGAACTTCATTGCGTCGGATGAGCGAGGACACGCTGTGTGTCTGTGAACTGCCAGAAGCTGGGTGGTAACGAAGAGAAGTGGATGATGCTGATTCGTCAGCATCATACACTTCTATTCACAACGCCCAGCTAGTAAAACAAGTAAAAACGCCCAGATGTACGCACATAATACACGCCCAGTTGGACATAAGAAAGGCTCATTTGCATAAATATAAAAATGGTCATAACTTGGCCAAAAATGCTCGTTTTAAAAACAAAAACAAAAAACGTTACTGTAATCTACATTGCAGCGCCGATCTGCTGCAATAGGAGATAGGGGTTTGAAAATCTGGTGACAGAGCCTCTTTAAAGAATAATTTCACCCAGGACATTAACCCCTTCCCACCGGAGCCCTTTTTCAGAATTTCATTTTCATTTTTTCCTCCCCACTTTCCAAAAGCCATAACTTCTTTATTTTTCAGTCGATATAGTCCTATGAGGGCTTAATTTTTGCGGGACGAGTTGTAGTTTTTCGTAGCACCATTTATTTTGCCATATAATGTACTAGGAAATGGGAAAAAAAATATTTGTGGGGTAGAAAATGAAAAAAACCAGCTATTCCTCCATTGTTTTTTGCGCATCGTTTTTACGGAATTCACTGTGGAATTAAAACAACATGTTAACTTTATTCTGTGGGTCAATACGATTACGGCGATACCAAATATACATAGTTTTTTCTATATATTACTACTTTTACAAGTAAAAACCTAAGTGTAAAAAATTAAATTTATTTGGTGTCGCCATAACTTTTTTATTTTTCCGTCGATTAAGTGGTATGAGGGCTTATTCTTTGCGGGATAAGCTGTAGTTATTAATAATACCATTTTGATGTACATGCGACATTTTGATCAGTTTCTATTTCATTATTTGTAGGAGATGAAGTGACCAAAAAAATAGAGATTCTGGCTTTTCCAATTTTTTTTTTACGCCGTTCACCGTGCGGGTTAAATGATATATTGTAATAGTTCAGAATTTTATGGACGTGGCGATACCAATTATATTTATTTACTTATTTTTTTTACTATGATCTAGGGGGAAAAATGGGAAAAGGTTTATTTTTTTAACTTTTAATTAAAAAAAAAAAATTTTAAATAAAAAAAAACCTTTATTTAACAAATTTTTTCTTTTTTATTAGTCCCAACCAGCGATCGTTAGATCGTTTGCACGATATACTGAAATACTAATGTAGTGCAGTATATCGTGATTCTGACAGGCTTCTATTAAGCCCTGCCGGAGGCAGGGGCTTAATTGGAGTACAAAGATGGTGGACCTGGGGGCGCGTTGCGGGCGGCGCGATGAGCTGTTAGAGGGGGTCATCCTCCTCTTTCTAATGATTTAAATGCTGCTGTCGGTATTGACTGCAGCATTTAACGAGTTAAACAGGCGGGATCGCGCTGGAGCGCGATGCCGCTCGTTACTCTGAGGTGTCGGCTGTAACATACAGCCGACACCGGCATCGTATGGAGCGGGTTCACTCCATGAGCCCGTTCCATACTTCCCCTACCCGACTTTGGCGTATGGATACGTCAAATGTCGGGAATTGGTTAATATTTATAATCTATCCTTAAAAAAGATTACCAATATTTAATTGGTGAGATTCTAATTTTCGGCATCCCCGCTGATAAAGGTAAATGGAGGTGCTGCTGCGATCTATCTTCTTACAAATTGTTACAATACTGTCTCGTGGATCGGCGCTTGTTTTCATGGCCCATATCGGGCCATGGAATAGGACCTTAAAGGGGTTTTCCAATCAGGGACATTTATGGCATATCCACATGATATGCCATAGATGTCAGATAGATGCGTGTACCACCTTTGGGACCCGCACCTATCTCTAGAACGTGGTCCCCTAAACCCTGTTCTACCTTTCTGTGTTCCCGCTGCAACTTTCTGTGTTCCCGACCATGTAAGTAGAAAACAGCATAGCTCACTGGGCTACACTGTTTCCGTAACTCCCATAGAAGTGAATGGCAGTTACGGAAGCAGCGTAGCATGCAAGCTACTAGGGCTGGGCAATTAATCGAAAAAAAAAAATCAAACAAAACTAAAATTCAGTGCAATTAACTGATGTCATCTTGAGCATTTATTTTTTTTTACCCGTTTTTAGCAGTTAAATTCAAAGGTAGAGCAGCGAGCTTATGGTTTGGCAAAGATAGGCGCGAGGCAGTGATGTCTTCGTGCCTGTCTGCGCCGAGCCACAAGGAGCAGAGATATCTCCTCCACTCGTCGTTGGAACAGGGTTAGGTGAGTATATATTTTATTAAGCACTATTGGGGCTGTGTGGAGGGCAGCTATGGGGGCATTATACTATGTGGAGGCCAGCTATAGGAATCATTATACTGTGCATAGGGAAGCTATAGGGTGCATTATACTGTGTGGAGGGAAGCTATAGGGAGATTTATACTGTGTAGAGGCAGCTATAGGGGGCATTATACTGTGTAGAGGCAGCTATGGGGGAATTATATTGTGGGGGCAGTCTCGGAGGTTGGACCCGCATCTATCTGACATTTATGGCATATCCTGTGGATATGTCATAAACGTCCCCGATGGGAAAACCCCTTTAAGGGTGGATTTATGCTGTGGAATTTTGTTGCTTTTTTTTTTTTGTTCGAATTGTTTTTATTGAGTTAACAAATATAACAAAGTATTTTGCATATATAACTCAGATTTTCCTGCATACACATTACAATAGTCGCAATAATGGAATATAAGTTCCTTGATACATGTATACAATATAAAAATGAAATACAATAAGAACATAAGTAGACATAAGGGAGGGCAAAGGAAGGAAGGAGAGAGAAACAATCTTGTGGGAAGGTACAATACATATATAGATGTGTACCTAATGAGATATAATAAAGGAAGAATGACGAGTTCTACACAAGGGGGCAGCTCAATAGGCAGGTGGAGGTCTTTTGAGATAGGATAGCCAGGGTGACCAGATGCGTAAGAATTTATTTCTAGTACGTTGTTCCCAGTTTACTAATTCTTCTAGCCTATAGATCTCTTGGACCTTCGAAGTCCAGAAGTCCATAGATGGCGTCGAATCAGATTTCCAAAACAAAGGGATCGAATTTTGTTGCTTTTTTACCATGCATTTATAAACTCCCATTACTCTCAATGGGAGTTCATCAAGCATAAAAAAAAATGCAAGTTAAAACCGCAGCCTAAGGGTATGTTCACACGACAACGCAAAATACGTCTGAAATGTACTCGCGTTTTTCGCGGCGTCTTTTACGGACGTAATTGGAGCTGGTTTTCATTGGAGTCAATGAAAAATGGCTCCAATAACGTCCCAAGAAGTGTCCTGCACTTCTTTGACGCGGGTGTATTTTTACGCGCCGTCTTTTGACAGCGACGCGTAAAAATACACCTCGTCTGCACAGAACATCGTAAGACCCATTGGAGGCAATGGGCAGATGTTTGCAGACATATTGGAGCCGTCTTTTCAGGCGTAATTCGAGGCGTAAAACGCCTGAATTACGTCTGAAAATAGGTTGTGTCAACATACCCTAAAACTTCTCCAGAATAAGCTAAATCTAGTACCGGCTGTTGATTTTTTTTGTGGCTTCTGCCTGTTGTAGAAAATAGCTCTTGACAGACTTCTAATGACATATATCCGACCATCTTTTATGCAAAGATATATTGATTTCACAGTTTATAACGTATTCTTAGCTATAACCATGAGCACATTAGTTCCAAATAAGTCGTCCACTTTAGAATTACCTAAGATCACTGAATGTATTGCCATCACGTAGGCTACTATATGGACATTTGAAAGGGAACAAACACTGCGGACACAAATCCCCAAGATCCACACACAGGGCCAAACTTCAACGTACAGTTTACTACAAGTTTACAGTATATAAGATGCTCCCCTGTTATATGACAAATAGCTTAATGTCACGTAGACATTTCAGAAGATAACACTGATGAATGTCTGTGAGATTCAACAAATGAAGGGACCACTGCACATAACAGCCCAGATCTGCATATCAAAGGCTCGGTTCACATGGCAGGTTTTTGTAGTGTTTTTTTTACATAAACTTCCACGTCTATCAATAAAAAAAGTACATCAAATAAAACAAAAAAAAGCATGGTAAAAATGCAACAAAAACGCACCATGTGAACCCAGCCTAAGGCCTCATACACACGGCCGGGTCCGTAATCACGGACCGTGATTGCCGTAGCCCACACTTTCAGGCCGTTCTCCCATATAAAGTATGGGATCACGGCCCGTAAAATATGAAAAATAGGACATGCTTCATAATTCTCGGCACAGTACTACGGCACGGACACCTATCCGTAGCGATACGGAAAGGTGTCCGCGGCCAATAGAACTGAATGGGTCCGTAATTGTGGACCATATTACGGTCTGCAATTATGGAGATTTTTTATGGTCGTGTGCATGGGGCCTAAGGCTAAAACAAGTTGGAGATGTTCATACTTACAATAAAGTAGAATATGCTAGATTCATATGTAAAGGCTAACAAAAGATCTTTAAAGGAATCCGGTCATGTTGAACATGCAGTCCGATCTTAGGGAAGAATGTTATAGTCCAGGAGTAGTGGAGCAGATTGATATACAGTTTTGTGGGAAAAGAATCAGGGTAACTTGCATTTTATTAATTTATATTCCTGCTCCTTATGGGTTTAGGAGTGGGCAATGTGACTCAAGGTGGGCAACGTGACTGACAGCCTTCCATTCATGCCCACTGAAATCCTAAGCCCAGAACTGGCAGTGATTTAAATAAATAAAATATAAATTATACTGAATCTGTTCCCGCTCCTGCTCCATAACATGCTGCATGCAGATTGGATTTAATGTTCAACGTGACATGTTTGCTTTAACTGGAGATTTCAGTATACGGCTAAATAATGTATATATTGCTGAAGAACATAGAAACATAATAATCCAAATGAACTAAAGTCTGATTTGTCTGTATAAGGATGTATTCACACAGTGCGGTTTTGATGCATTTTTTTGCCACACGGCCACAAACCACACTGAAAAAACCGCATGCGTTTATACCGCGGAACCGTGGTTCTGCAAATAGCATCCAAAAACGTGGCAAAACCGCACCGTGTGAATACACACTAATTATAATAGCTCTAAAGAGATCATACAGCAGAAAAACAGCTCCACGCAGGCACATATCAACAAGCCTCACACAGGGGACACCGCTAATGTTTCCTATTCACATCTCTCTGGGCTGCAAAAGAATAACTGAAGAGCTTTGTAAGTATCCTGGCTAATGGAGACACACACACACATATACATTATATATATATATATATATATATATATATATATATATATACACACACACCTGAGTCTCCGAATTATGGGGAATACAAGTATTTACTAAAAAAGGAGAGTTTAGAGGTCCTCTTAAGCCATATTCAGACGTGGCGGAGCGCCGCACAGCAAAACTGTGGCAAGGTTTAGTACTATACATGTACAATACAGTACAACCCGTCCACATGTAGCAGAAAAATTCTGCACAGAAATATGAGCATGCTGCAGATTTTCAAATACGCCGCATTCTCCTAATGTTGCGGAAAAGCCGCTGATTTTTACAGCAGATTTCACCCATTGAAAATCTACCATGAAATCTTCCGTAAATCCACAGTACAATCTGCTGTAAAATTCATGTGGTTGATATATGTATAGGAGCTGTCTCTGAGGTCTCAAACAGTATTTCAGACGACAGCACCCTACAAATCGGAATCAGGGTGAAGATGTTGCAGTGTAAACAGGGCCTAATAGAACTTATATTTGAACAAAAAATGTACAATGCTATCACCGAATAAACTATACAGGTCCATATGATGTTGTTTAGTTTGGGTCATTAGAGACATGGTCGCGTCAGGATTTGCAGTAGTGATACGAGCGCAGAAATGCACCCATGTTACGCTCGTGTGAAATTAACCAAACTGTAAATGCTTTTAAGTAACATAATGAGGGAGGTTTATCAAAACTGGTGCAAAGGAAAAGTGGAGTATTTGCCCAGGTAACTGTTTTATTTTTCAAAAGACCTCGGAAAATGAGAGGTAAAATTTGATTTGTGGTCCCGGGAAACTGCTCCACTTTTCCTGTGGACCAGATTTGATACATCTCCCTCAATGTTCTCCATTTCTGCTCTTTAATACTGCAATCTTTCAAGCAGTACAGGTTAGTCATGCAAGGTTCATATTATGTAATTCCCAGGATGGCTCATCATTAAAATCTTCCGTCCACCACAAAGGAGCAAACAATGGAAATGATTATAAATAGAATGGATCAGCTCTTCAGAGACACGTTCTAAGACAATAGCCCTGCTGGATTTCCAACCATATGTCCAGGCCTATATAATGCATTCATCAGCTAACTGAATGGGCCGAAACATGGCCTGCAGTCATGTGACCCCTGGCATTCAGTTAGCAACAGGGTTACCCACATGTGCTTGTACAACTCAGTCATGGGCTTACAGAATAGGACAAATACGCCAAAAAATGTCAGAAAATGCCTCCCATTGATTTTAATGGGAGGCAGAGGCGTTTTTTTCCCGCGAGCGGAAAAACCGGCTCACGGGAAAAAGAAGGGACATGCCCAATCTTCGGGCGTTTACGCCTCTGACCTCCCATCGACATCAATGGGAGGCAGAGAAAGCATATTTCGCAGCGTTTTATGCCCGGGGCGCTCAATGGCCGCGGGCGAAAAACGACCGCGAAAAACGCAGCGAAATACGAGGCAGATTTTCCTCCTGCAAAAAACTTTGTGTGAACCCAGCCTTATTGCAACAGCTACTTCACTACGTGTGTATTTTCTTGCATGACATGGCTGCTTGTCCCTAGGAGACGTATAACATGTTCCTTGCCTCTTAGACCTTATTCACACGACAGGCTTTCCCGGCCGGGTGACGGCCTTTCATACGGTCGCAGTAGGAACAATAGACCCCTAATGGGGCTATTCACATGACCGATTTTTTGACAGCCTGGGAAACACGGCCGTCAAAAAATGGGACATGCCCTATTTTCGGCCGTTCACCTGGCCGCCTGGCTCCCATAGAAGTCTATGGGGCCGAGTAATACACGGCCATCACTTGAAAGTGATGGCCGTGTTTTCCGTCGCTCGCTCTCTCCTCCCCACAGTGTGAAGTGAATGTGAGGAGTAGGGTATTTTTTTGCTCCCTGTAGGAGCGGAATTCCCAATCCAAGGCCATAGCTTCGGCAACGCTGTGGCCGGGGATTCCGCCCCAGGAGAAGTCCGTGACTTCACTGTGTCCATATATGGACACAGTGACGTCACAAACATCTGTAGCGGAATCCCCGGCGATGTGGCCGGGGATTCCGCTCCAGGAGAAGTCCCTACCTTCAATGTCCATATATGGACACAGTGACATCAGGGACTTCTGAAGCGGAATCCCCACTGCTGTGGCCGGGGATTCCGATCCAGGAAAAGTCCCTCACTTCACTGTCCATATATGGACAGTGAAGTGAGGGACTTCTCCTGGAGCCGTCCCCTACAGGAAAGTAGGGGGGGGGGTGCCATCTATGCGGGTTGACTATGTACAAGGGGGCTGTGTAGAACTACCTACAGGGGGCATGTGTGGCATTACCTACAGGGGGCTGTGTGGCACTACCTACAGGGGGGTCTGTGTGGCACTACCTACAAGGGGGCTGTGTGGCATTACCAACAGGGGGGCTGTGTGGCACTAACTACAGGGGGGTCTGTGTGGCATTACCTACAGGGAGGCTGTGTGGCATTACCTACACGGGGGCTGTGTGGCATTACCTACAGGGGGCTGTGTGGCACTACCTACAAGGGGATCTGTGTGGCATTACCTACAAGGGGCCTGTGTGGCACTACCAACAGGGGGCTGTGGCAGTATCTACAGAGGGCTGTGTGTGGCATTATCTACAGAGGGCAGTGTGTGGAATTATCTACGGAGGGAAGTGTGTGGCAAAAAATTTACAAATGAAATTCACTGTTAAAAAAAACAAAAAACCTCACAATACACAGAATGAGAGAGACAGGGAGAACAATGTGAGAGCTGATCCTACACAGAGACTAAGGCCCCATGCACACGACTGTATTTTCATCTATCCGTAAATATGGATCCATAGTCAGCTGTATTTTATCCGTATATACGGAATGGTATCCGCAAATACGGTCCGTAACGCATCCGTATTTGATTCGTATATACGGATTCGTAAAAAAAAGGAGGGAGGGTGCAAATGATGTCACCAACAGGTTGCATAGCAATGCTTCCGTAAATATGGACGGTTTACGGATACACATCAGTAGCCATCCGTATTTATGGACAAGAATAGGACACATTCTAAAAAAAATTCAGCACGGACACCCATCCGTAAAAATACGGAAAGGTGTCTGTGGCCAATAGAAATTAATGGGTCCGTAATTACATGTGAAATATACCGTCGTGTGCATGGAGCCTGGCCAGGCATTCGACTGCGCTATTGATTCCGTAAAAAAAACAAAAACGGAACCTTTTCACATTAGTGTCACACCGAAACCATTAGCAAAGTATCCATCACCATTGAGATCAATGGTGATGCAAACAGAAGATATGGTTTCAGTTTGCCTTTCCGCTGAGAAGTTCCCTCCGATGGAAAGCTCAGACGGAACCCCTCAACGGAAAGACAACGTTAATGTGAACAGGCCCTAACAGACATGATGCTGAGATGTTGTTGTAGGTAGAAATTGTTCCTCAATAAAGTACTATTTACCAGTTATATACCTGGACAATGTTAACAGAATACCAGGGGTCAAATGATATATAGGTGGTGGGGCACATGACCGCCGCCATCTTTAGTCCATTCAAATATCCTATGGATGCATTACTATTGACTAATCTTTGGGGTATACCATTTTTTTTTCTTCTAGGCAAAGGCAGGCCTCCTTCCCACAGTGTTTTAAAAGGCGTTTTTCTGTTAAGGGTATGTTCACACGTACAAAAAAAAGTGGCTGAAAATTACGGAGCTGTTTTCCAGGGAAAACAGCCTCTGATTTCAAGTCGTTTTTTGAAGCTGAAAATTAAGCTTTTTTTCTTTGAAGCTTCTAAGGGTATGTTCACACGTAGTCAACAAAAACATCTGAAAATCCAGAGCTGTTTTCAAGGGAAAACAGACCCTGCTTTTCAGACGTTTTTTTACCAACTCGCATTTTTCGCGGCGTTTTCACACCGTTTTCGCGGCGTTTTTTACGTCCGTTTTTGGAGCTGTTTTCATTGGAGTCTATGAGAAAACAGCTCCAAAAACGTCCAAAGAAGTGTCCTGCACTTCTTTTGACGAGGCTGTATTTTTACGCGTCGTCGTTTGACAGCTGTCAAACGACGATGCGTAAATAACAGGTCGTCTGCACAGTACGTCGGCAAACCCATTCAAATGAATGGGCAGATGTTTGCCGACGTATTTGAGACGTATTTCCAGACGTAAAACGAGGCAAAATACGCCTCGTATACGTCTGAAATTTGGCCGTGTGAACATACCCTTAGGGTATGTTCACACGCTGAGAGGCAGTTACGTGTGAAAAGACAGGCTGTTAACAGCTGCCTCGTTTCACACGTAAAAGCTCCTCCTCGTAATTTACGAGGCATCTGAGACGCTCGTAAACCTTGAGCCGTGCTTCATTGATTTCAATGAAGAACGGCTCAAATTACGTGGCAAAGAAGTGTCCTGCACTTCTTTGCCGAGGCAGTAAATTTACGGGTCGTCGTTTGACAGCTGTCAAACGACGACTCGTAAATAACAGGTCGTCTGCACAGTACGTCGGCAAACCCATTCAAATGAATGGGCAGATGTTTGCCGACGTATTGTAGCCATATTTTCAGACGTAAAACGAGGCATAATACGCCTCGTATACGTCTGAAATTTGGCCGTGTGAACATACCCTAATGAGGGTTTTTCATAGTGTCAATGGAAAATCAGCTTCAAAAATGCCTCAAGAAGTGACATGCTACTTCTTGTTACGAGGCTTCTTTTTACGAGGCGTTTTTTTAATTCAGCAGCGTAAAAATACACCTCATGTGAACAGCACAGTGTATTTCCCATTGAAATCAATTGAAAAGTTTGTAGGCGTTTTGCTAGTGTTTTTCAAGGCGTTTACACTCAGAAGTACGCCTGAAAAAACTACATGTAAACACCCTTAGGCTGGGTTCACACGAGCACATTAACGTCCGTAATGGACGGACGTATTTTGGCCGGAAGTCCCGGACCGAACTCAGTGCAGGGAGCCGGGCTCCTAGCATCATACTTATGTATGATGCTAGGAGTCCCTGCCTCTCCGTGGAACTACTGTCCCGTACTGAAAACATGATTACAGTACGGGACAGTTGTCCTGCAGAGAGGCAGGGACTCCTAGCATCGTACATAACTATGATGCTAGGAGCCCGGCTCCCTGCACTGAGTTCGGTCCGGTACTTCCGGCCGAAATACGTCCGTCCATTACGGACGTTAATGTGCTCGTGTGAACCCAGCCTTAGTGTAACTTTGTGTTTGCTTTTTTTCTATTGAGATGACTTTGAGAAAATTGCCTGAAAACAAATCCCTATCTAAAGCATGCTGAGTTTTGATTTAAAAAAAAAACACTGACCCCAAAAATGCCTCAAACCAAATTTCTATGTGCGTAGATATGCTGAGGATTTATAAAAACAAAACAAAACAAAACACTAACCCCAAAAATGCCTAAAGCCAAATCGTTATGTACGTAGCTATTTTCATATTTTGCTATAGGCTTTTAACTAAGATCTGGCTGCAGCTATCACTTAACAAACTGAATTACAACCAGCGCTAAGATGTTGCGTCCTTATTACAGTGGTGTCTTTTTAGTAATAGATTATTATCTCTTAGCAACAAAAACCACTGGAAGAACAGTTACTAAGCAAAATATAATTGTTCCTGAGTTCTATTCAGAAAGGTTAAAGCGGCCCTCCAGTCTTAAGACAAAATTATAAATGTGATGGGGTATATGGTGTAATATTACCTGGTGCTCTCCAGTTGCCCCCTGTCCGCTGTTTTAGGGTACCCTCTGTGTTGTCTCAAAATGGCCACAGTACTTCTCAGACTAAGTCTAAGACACTCCCTCTGTCCACGGATTGGACGGAACGGCTCACGTGAGTAGCTCTGTGTCATGCCCATGGCCGCGGGCCGTCAGTCTCACTCACCTCCTGAAGGCCGCAGCCATGGGTCTTGTGAGCGCTGGCCCCCATCGCCTCCTCAAAAGACACCAGCACTCACTTCCACTTCTCTCGGCCGGGTCCCGCTCTTAAAGGGCCAGCGCACGCACCTGAGTTAAAGTGCTAAATTAGCTCATGAGCACCGTGGACTATAAGAGGGGCCCAGCCCCTTCCTGCCTTGCCTGAGCTTTGTTGTCGTTACCCTAGTTTGTCTCTGCAAATGGTCTCCTAGTGTCTTCCAGTTCCCAGTGTTTCCCGTTCCTGCTACCTGTATCCTGTGCTATCCTGCTCAAGTGCCGTATTGAGTTGGAGTCGTGCTGTGCTGTCTACCATGCCTGTCCTGCTACACCATGCCTGGTGTCCGCCTGCTGCCAAAGTCTCTTCTGAGCCTGCCTTGCTACTGTCTGAAGCTACCACAGGTACACCTATACGAACTATAGATATTCACCTGCGCCCTGTTGGCCAGCTGCCATACCGTTAAGATGGTACGGCCCAGTGGGTCCACGTACCCAACGTGACACTCTGGCCAATTCAAAAACAGTGGGAGTGTCTCAGACTCTTAGTCTAAGAAGCACTGAGGCCGGTTTTGGACAGCACAGAGGGGACCCTAAAACAGCGGATCCATGGAAGAGGGGGGGGGGGGCAACTGAAGGACACAAGGTAATATTACTCCATATATAACATCATATTTAAAATGTTGTCCCGGGAACGGAGGGTCCCTTTATGTCCCAATTAATTCTCCAAAATAGTTTAGAACCCCAATTACATGTTCCGATGGTTATTCTGATACCATGGTTACTTACCTTGGAAGTGTGTCCCTGCTCTTGAATTTATTTGTTGCTTCGACTTCTATAAAAATGAAAAAATATTAAAGAAATATTAAACAAAGAGAGACTAATTACCGGTAGTTTTATTGTTTTCAGGCAGTGTAATATTTAAGTTCCCAATTTTATGGCGCATATCTATTAAGACTGGCGTAAACTGCTTTGTAAATATGGCCAATTTGTCACTAAGTTCATGTCCGAATGATGCAGACCCCAGCTCTCTGACTTGAACATATCTAGAGAAAACCGGTCCCCTGAACCTTTCCCCGTCTAAGATGGGAATACCCCTTTAAGAACTTATAGAATTTTTTTGTTTTAACCTCTAAGCAGTCTGGCAGTAATAACTTTTCTCATTGTAGAACAAAATACTTTCTATGAGGCTTTGTTTATTGGGAGACTAATTGTTCCTTTTGGTACCATATTTGGGTACATATAGGATAATTATTAATTTATATTTGTACTGAAGTGCACAAAAAAAAGTTTTATTTAGATTTTTTTATGCCATTCACCAATCACATTACAAAATGTAATACATTTATAATACAGGTTGATACAGTCATAGTGATACCCAATATGTGCATTTTATTTGTTCCTTTTTAACCGTAATATAATAAAACGTAATATGTTTATTGTTTACTTTTTTTAGATATATATTTTTGTTAATTTTTATTTACTTTTTTTATTATGTTTTATTAATTATTTATAATTTTACGTAATAATGTACCTGTATATATACATGTATGCAAGTACATTACCCTGTGCACTAATAAGTACACAGGCTGTTGTTAGGGCATGCCTATGTATGTCCTAAAAACAGGAATCCTGAAGAGACAGCCCTGGGGTCCTTCAATAGACTTATGGGTATAGATCGTGCCACAGGATATACCGGTGACGAAATGAAAGGGAGATCCCTCCTTTGTTTTCGTCTGGCATGCCACGATCTGCTTTGATTAAGCATACAAACGGTTAAACGACAGAGATCAGTAGTATCTCTGATCTTCATCGTTAGAGATAGAGGCCACGCGATCAGAGCGATGTAATCAGGCACAGGTCCTTTGCCTGCGCAGTACTATTACAGTACGGGTCGTCAAGGGCTTGTGTATGGTGGTATTTACATGCTATCATGCTATTCAGCCATTGTACAGTATATTATTTTTTCAGCGTATAGCATTATTATTAAGGAAACTATGGAAGTATTATTCGGCCAACTTAAAGGGGTTTTCCCACCAGGGACATTTATGATATATCCACAGGATATGTCATAAATGTCAGATAGGTTGTTGTCCCAGAGGTGGGACCCGAATCTATCTCTAGAACGGAGCCCCCTATTCTGCCCGCTCTGTGTTGTGGCTGAAGCAGGTAAATTCTGACCATAAAGAAGGAAACAGAGTAGCTCTCTGAGCTACGCTGCTTCCGTAAGTCCCATAAAACGGAATAGTAGTTGTGGAAACAGCGTCACTCGCATGCTACGCTGCTTCCGTAACTGTTATTCACTACTATGGGACATTACCGGAAACAATGTAGCTCAGCGAGTTACGCTGTTTTCGTAACTCACGACTATAATCCTGTGGATATATCATAAATGTCCATGTTGGGAAAACCCATTTAAGGCCCTGTTGTTTGGGCACAATACTGTATGGCACTGTACGACTATACACCATATGAGGGATCGCCAACTAAAGTTACCTCATAGGGCATCATCCATCGTAAATCAGCCTGTAAATAGATCAGTCTCATAAAAATTTACAATGAATATAGAGATTAGGGCTGAACGATTGTGACCTAAATAAAAATCACGATTAATTGGACATGTAACCTCGATTACGATTATTGAACGATTATTTAGGCCACACACTTTTTTGCATGCCATGCCCCCTACTTGCATGCTACACCATTGTAGATAGTGCCCTACATAGAGCCCCCCCTGTAGATTTTAGCCACTCACACTTTTAAGAGAAAAAAAACTTTACATACTCACCTGATCCCGTTCCCGCACCGTCCTCTTGCAATGCAGGCCTGCTCTCTGCTGAGCAGATCTGCTGGGGCTGAAAGACATAACTCTGCCCTGCCAATCAGCGCCTTTCAACGACATTGTGCCGCTTGCGTCATTGAAAGGCACTGAATGACAGGGCACGGAATGCATCCTGCCATTCAGCGCTTATGCATGTTATTGCACAATTATTCTGCAGGAGGGGTGGCGACGCTTGGTTTTAGTGGCGCCGCCGCCTCCTCAGAGAAGCTCATCTTGCCTCATGGACGGTGCGGCCCTGTGTCTATATATATATATATATATATATATATATATAAAATCCACAATTGTGGGAATTAATAAAATAGTTTAACCTGTGCATAAAAAAGGTGGTTTATTGTACCTGTTCTCCATATCTCTGTGTCTCCATTACTAATCCAGCATGGTTGGGTACTGGATATTTTGCACTGCTGCATTAAGGCTTTATAATGTAGCGTTAATTGTTACCTGCTAGAGTCAGTTCACACACAGCGTAAATTCTGCAGATTCCCCACAACTAATTTAGTTGTAGAAAATCTGCATCATAATACAGTAGCAGCAAAGTGGATAAGAATTATACAAACGTCAGCCACACGCTGCGTATATGCTGTGCCGCAGCATGTCAATTGTATTTGCGGAATCGCTGCTTATTTGTTGCGGGTTTTCCCCATTAGATTCAATGGGGAGGTAAAACCCACAATAAATAGCAGATGTTACGTTTTTTGAGGCGGAATCGCAGCGATTCCGCAGCAAAAAAACACAACTCAGAAGAAAAATCTTACACTTATCCAGAAGTCTGTGTTTCTTGTCCAGGCCGGCCTCCTGCGATGACGTTTCATCCCATGTGACCACTGCAGCCAATCACAGGCTGCAGCGGTCACACGGGATGAAATGTCATCCCACGGCTGCTGAGCCTCATGACGTTGGAGGGACAGTTTTTCGTCCGGAATTCCCTGCGGCACACAAGGCGGATACGCTTTGTGCTTTCATGCAGCGTATCTGCCCTGTGTGAACATAGCTTTATAGTCCAAAACAACGTGGTTAAACCATCACAATTCAACACCATAGAGGAAAGACATAACTTTGGGGACCATGTAAGTGTGAAAGATGGCAAACCAACCCTAACTTAAAGGGTGATGGGCGCACAATTTTTACTTCACTATGACCCTACCTTCTGTGTATTTATACTTTTGCTATTATATACTTTTATTGACAGCAGTAGTACTACTGGAAAAACAAACTTAGGGTATGTGCACACGATGAGAGGCTTTACAGGCTGAAATGACAAACTGTTTTCAGGAGAAAACAGCTGCCTCGTTTCAGCCGTAATTCCTCCTCCTCGCATTTTGCGAGGCTTCTCTGACAGCCGTAAATCTTGAGCTGTGCTTCATTGAGTTCAATGAAGAACGGCTCAAATTACGTCTGAAAGAAGTGTCCTGCACTTCTTTGACGAGGCTGAATTTTTACGCGTCGTCGTTTGACAGCTGTCAAACGACGACGCGTAAATGACAGGTCGTCTGCACAGTACGTCGGCAAACCCATTCAAATGAATGGGCAGATGTTTGCCGACGTATTGTAGCCCTGTTTTCAGACGTAAAACGAGGCATAATACGCCTCGTTTACGTCTGAAAATAGGTTGTGTGAGCCCAGCCTAATGTGAACAAATAATACCCTTTACGACCATTCTCATAATAGGTTTGAACTACTAAAGGGCCAGATTTGCCAAGAATATTGCTCATCTCACAGCCTACAAAAGGAAGAATTATAAAAACAGATATATGATGTCACAAGAAAGAAGTGCCACAATTGTAGCTGGAAATAGTTTGTGTTTCTCAATGGTCCCCATTGTCACCTGAATGGCCACATACGGGAACAGCGGTTATAACACAATACACCCATTTTCCTGTTGGATACTATAAAATTTTATGTTTTGTATGGACTGCCAAAAAGACTCTCAATAATAATGAAACGTATTGTGCTAAAGACTATGCTTTATTTGTTGGGGGTTTGGCTTCAATTGACTATTTAGGACTCAATTATCTCATTGGCACAGTAGCATTGGATATTTGGATTCAGCAAGTGACTACAAAACTGGCCAAACTAAATAGAAAGTGTCCAGAAATAATAGTTGTTGAATAAATACTGTATTTAAAAGTACTTTTTTCACAATAATGATGACAAGTAGACTGGAAGCGGAACTCCCTGTGAAGACAAAAGCTAATAAAAAAGGGGATTGTTGGATAAGGCTTCTTTCATACTATGGTTAGTATACGTTTACCGCTATTCCGTCAGAGGAAGAGAGGATTGAAAAATGCAGGTTTTTTTCACGGAAACAAAAGTTCTGCAGACTGCACTTTTGCTTCCATAAAAAAAAAGCGGAAACCTAGAGAATGGAGACAAACGGAAAGCAACTGAAGCAAAGAATTACCATTGAAATCCATTGTAATTCTAAAGGAACCGTTGCTTTCTGTTTAATCTTTCGATCCTCTCTTCCTCTGACGGTAGAGAGGTAAACGTATATTAATGGTAGTGTGAACTTAGCCTAACAAACAAAAACATATGGTGCAAAAACTAAAAAAGCATCCAGTTTACTTTATATAAATGTTATAAGATATATGGGACGCTGCATTATTAATACCAACATATTCCACAGAGCAGTGTATAGGGCGTAATAGGGCTGGGCAAGTAGTCGGAAAAAACAAAACAAAATTCAACGCAATTAACCGACGTCATCTTGCGCGTTTCTACGATCCCCCCCCCCCCAGATTTCAACTGTCTCTGCGTCCTAAGGGCGCATAAACAATTGAAGCAAGTAGTAAAGCAGGGAGCCGTAAGTTCCCTGCTCTACCATTCACTATGTATCGCCGAACGCTTACAACTCGCCGCAGACATGTGCGAGGAAGTGATGTCATCACGCCCGTCCGCACCGGGCCACACAGACTGGAGGAGCAGAGGGATCTCCTCCAGTCGTTGAAACGGGGTTAGGTGAGTATTTTATTAGGCACTATTGAAGCTGTGTGGGGGCAGCTGTGGGGCATTTTACATTGTGGGGGCAGCTATGGGGGACTTTATACTGTGTGGAGGGCAGATATGGGGGCACTTATGGTGGCATTATACTGAGTGGGGGCAGCAATGGAGGGCATTATACTGAGTTGGGGCAGACATGGTACAGCCATGGGGGGCATTATACTGTGTGGAGGGGATTATAGCGGTTTATACTGTGTGTAGGGCAGTTAAAGGGGTTTATACTGTGTGGATGGCATTATACTGTGTAGAGGCAGCTATGGGGGCATTATACTGTGTTGAGGCATGGTAATGTGTGGGGGCAGCTATGGGGCATTATACTGTGTAGAGTTAGCTATGGGGCATTATACTGTGTGGAGGGCAGTTATGGGGCATTATACTGTGTGGAGGGCAGTTATGGGGGGTATTATACGGTCATGTCATTTAAGAAAACACTTCTGTGACATGCATTGTTGTACCAATATGCTTAACTAAAGGGGGTTTTACATTGGCCGATTATTGGGTAGAAAAGCGTTCATAGAACGCTCGTTGACGATAATTGCCCTGTGTAAACGCTCAATCATCTGCTGATCGTATAGTTTTAAAAAAGTAAAATATTATCGTTTTCGGCAGCACATCTCCATGTGTAAACAGGGAGACGCGCTGCCGACATGATAACGAATGGGGACGAACGATCGGAGTAACGACTGCTCGTCCCCATCCTTAGCTCCGTGTGACAGGAGCAAACGAGCGCCGACCAACGATGTCTCGTTGATCGGCGCTCGCTGCACCGGCCGATGTAATAAATAGGGCCTTAAGGATTGCAAGTGGTTTTCCTCAGCATTGATCCCTTAGGGTATGTTCACACGGGTTATTTTCAGCCGTTTTTTCGGGCCGTAAACGTCCCGAAAAATGGCAGAAAGATCGGAAGCAGAACGCCTACAAACATCTGCCCATTGATTTCAATGGGAAATACAGCGTTCTGTTCCAACGGGGCGTATTTTTTACGCCTCATTTTCAAATAACGGCGTGTAAAAAAATGCCCCGTAAAAAGAAGTGCTAATCATTTCTTGAGCCGTTTTTGGAGCCGTTTTTCATTGACTCAATAGAAAAACCGCTCCAAAAACGGCTGTGAAAAACGCTAGTTTGATTAAAAAATGGCTGAAAATCAGGAGCGGTTTTCCCTTGAAAACAGCTTCGTATTTTCAGCCGTATTTTGTAAACCGTGTGAACATACCCTTACACAGTCCCTAACATCATAGCTGTAAAAATATTGGTGGCTCTAAGCTGCCGCCAGAGGTTTCAACCTGTTAAACCGCACCACAGGAAACCAGAGAATGCTCTATTGAATTATCACGCCACTGGACATCAGAATATGACCAGGGCACCACGTCACTGGACATAAAAGACTGCTTGGGGCACTAAACTAACAGTCTCCAAAAACTTTTGCACTAAATAACCAGAGATCTAGTACTGCCTGAGACTAGGGTTGTACGATGCATGGAAATATCGATACTATTTAGATGCTGTGTACCCTCAATACCGTTAATTCATGTATTTCAATACTAAGCTGTGCGGCCACACAGTTTAGTATTGTAAGACATGAATTTAGTCAGTAGCAGAATGCGGCTGGCGCTGCACTAATGAATGCAGTCACTGGCCCTGAGGACAGAAAACATGGCAGGCGCACTGCAAAACACCCCCACTTTCTCTGTCTTCAGTGCCGCTCATTAGTGCAGCGCCAACTGCATCACATCATGCTGACCACGCGGGCACAACAAGTGTGTGCGAACGATCAGGAACAGGGCAATGGCTGTATTACACAGCCGCAGCCCCGCTCTAATAGTGGAGATCAGAGAAATCTCTGATCGCCGCCGCTATTCCCTTGAATGCCGCGATCAAAGCTGACCACAGTATTCGAGGGGAAAATTAGTAGGGGGGAAATCCCTGTGACAAGATCGAGGGACATACCATATATTGGCAGACAACCCAGGGTCCATTGAAAGACCCCAGGGCTGTCTGACTATATTTCCTGTTGGTAGGACATATTTAAGTATATAGACATATGCCAGTACATTAAGGTTTAAAGGAACAGTGTCATCACAAATAATTTTTTTATATGTTAAAGATGTTAGTGCTTTAATAAAAACGTTTATTTTCATTTGTGTGTTTGTGTTTTACTGTTTCTTATTTTTACACTTTTTCTTCCCTATGGGGGCTGCCATTTTTTGTTCCATTTCTGTGTGTGTCGATTAACGACACACACAGACATGGAATACGGCAGCCACAGTCCCATAGGGACTGCGAACGGCTCCCGTCCCATTGACTGCCGTGTACGGCGTCTGTGTGGGAACTGCGCATGCGCCGCTCCCACACAGTCCTATTCGAAATTGGCGCCGTCCGGCGCCATTTTCCTGTGGACCGGAAGTCGCGGCCGGACAGTAATATTACTACTTCCGGTCGCGGCTTCCGGACTTGTGCACATGGAACAGCGGCAGCAAAGGGAGCGGACGGGCCGGAGGGAGCCGCGGCGGCAGGAGCAGGTAAGAGATTTCAATGTATGTTAGTGTTTGTTTGTGTGTGTTTACTACTGTATGTAAACCTACTACACTGTGGGTTACCTCAAAAAATGGCGACACACAGTGTAGGAAATTTAAGAAAAAAATAAAGTAATGTTAAATAAAAAACTGTAAAAAAAATACACATACACATTTTTTACAATAAACATTAAAATAAAAATCTCAATACATAAAATCTACACATTCGGTGTAGTCACACCCGTAATAACCTGCACAACAAACTTATAGCGTTATTTATGATGTGTACGCTGTAAAAAAATAAAATAAAAACTGCTTTCTTTTACTTATTAATGTGAGGCACGAGGTATTATGAATTTTGAAACACCATGTGCCTCACATTAATAGTGATTAACCCCCATCATGTACCTCACACATTAAAGGGGTTGTCCCACAACATGTCACTCACAAGCGCGACCGGCGCTCTATTCATTTTTATGAAGCAGCCGGACACACAAGCCGGACACAGACCCTGAAAGACCCATGCTTCTCAAGGAGCACTTAGGGGGGGACTTTCGGTCCCTTGTTCTCTTTATCGCTGGGGGTCCCATCGGTCGGACCCCCAGCGATCACACATGTATCCCCTATCCTGTGGATAAAGGATACATGTGTTTTGTGGGACAACCCCTTTAAGCCAATGTTTTCCATTATGACTGAGAAACATGATAGGGTTAATGACTAATTATTAATATGAGGCACATGGAGGATCAAAATTCATCATACCACGTGCCTCACATCAGAAAATGTAAAACTATTTTTTTTTTTTAATTGTTGGCAAAATATAATTTTGGTATTGAGAATCGCAATACTACACAAAGTTTCGATATCAAAGTCCAAATTCTGGTATCGTGACAACCCTACCTGAGGCACAAAATTGTTGGACTGTCTGGATCACAAAACCACTGGACACTAAGGCTACATTCACATGAGCATGACAGATTTACGCTCGTGAAACACGCGCGTAAATCTGGTCCGTGTGTGTTGCGTTATTGCATCTGTGCTTTGCGAGTGGCATGTGTTTTTCACGCACTCGCAAAGCACGTCTTTTTTTTTTTCCAATGGAATTGATGCAATTAAACGGATGTGCATCCGTGTGCTGCGCGTGATTTACACGCACCCATTGACTTCAATAGGCGCGTAGGTGCGTGAAAAACACACAAATATAGGACATGCAGTGAGTTTCACGCAACGGACACAGGCTGCGTGAAAACTCCTGCATGTGTGAATGGCCCCATTGAAATCAATGGGTCAGTGTGTTGTGCGTGATTTTCACGCACAGCACACGGACGAGTTTTACGCTGGTCTGAATGAGCCCTAAGGAGCTACTAACTAGAGCACTAAACTGCAGGATAAAAGGGACTATATGCAGCACTAAGCCACTGGACAGCAGAGAATTACAAACCAAATAACTTTTAAGACGGGTTCAGACATGGCAGATTTTTAGTGGAATTGCAGTGTGAATTCAGCGCCGCAAATCCGCAGAAATTTACAGTACAATACAAGTAGATGTGGTTTCAAACTTGTAGCTGAAAAATGTTCACGAAAATCAGTGCATGCTGCAGATTTGCAAATTTGCAGTATACTCATTCTTGTGCGATAAAGCAGCACATTTTCACTGCGAATTTCACCCATTGCAGTGCAGCAAAATCTGTGGCAAAAATGATCAGCCAAAATTCTATTTTAAGCATTTATTTATAATTGGTGGAATCCTGTAAAATAAAGCAATGACACAGAATAGTCTAATATGTCAGAATAGGCTAGAAACTTTTTGGAGTGTCAAAACAAAGGTTATTATCATTGTTATCATCATTGTTATTACCATCATCATCATCATCATCTTACAATTCAAACTAAATGTAGCTACATAATGCGCTCATATCACTATCCTTTTATTTTCTAATCACATTTTCACTATTCTAAACTAAACACATGTATTACTTATATTCTATTATATTTCATTATGAATTTCCAATTTTTGGAGAAGTTGACCAGAAAAAATAAAAAAAATCAGGTTAACAATCCTGACATACAGTAAATTACCTTTACCTTGCCTAGTGGCTTATACTGCAAATGCTTCACTAAAACACAAAAAAAGAAGCCAGTTTTTGGAAAGAAAATCTTTCCATGCTCCTTTAGCTCTTCATGAAGTGCTAGACAAGTAAATGTGCGCCGCCAGGGTGTCCGCAGCCAGCCAGCCGGTCTTCCCTGACCACAAATGTTCCTGTTGTAAAGGCTTCTGCTCTGCTTTGTTCTGTGGCAATTTATACAAATTTAGAGAATTAGAAGATGCTTAAGCCAAATCCCATTAGTTTGTTTTGTTGAACAAAAAGTTTTGTTCAACAATTTGTTGATATTTCAGACAAATACTTCACCAGCCTATACAGTCACAGTAAATGAACATTTTGAATGCTTGTTCATATTAATCATATTTTTAATAAGCCATTCTCTCTCTCCTTTGACTCAAAGGCGCAGTTTACTTATAGCCCGTGTGCACCTGCTCTTGTAAAATCACCAGTGTGGAAGAGTTTTACTTTTGCGTTGCTATATTGTGCACAAGGATTCATACAGGTACCTGCTGTTAGGGAGTATTCACACGGTGTGTTTTTTCCCGCATTTATTACATATATATATATAATACATGTGTTTTTACTGAGATTTTCCCCGGTTTCGCAGTTAGAATGGAAACCACGGCAAATCATGGTAAGAGCGCTTTCATTTTTTGAAGTGTGGTTTTCGGCCGTGCAGCAAAAAAACATGGCAAAACCACACTATGTGAATACACCCTTAGGCCTGATTTACACGAGCGTGTGCGTTTTGCGCACGCAAAAATGAGGCGTTTTGCGTGCGCAAAAGGCACTTAACAGCTCCGTGTGTCATCAGCGTATGATGCGCGGCTGCGAGATTTTCTCGCAGCCGCCATCATTATGACACTCCGTTTGGATGTTTGTAAACAGAAAAGCATGTGGTGCTTTTCTGTTTACATTCAGAGTATTGACAGCTGTTGCGCGAATCACGCGGTTCGCACGTAAGTGCTTCCGTGTGCTGCGTAAAATTCACGCACTGTCTGCACTGCCCCATAGCCTAATATAGGTGCGTACGACACACGTGAAAAGCACGCGCGTATAAATGATGCCTAAGATACAGTAATCTCTATACACACACCAGTTAATTTACCGTCATCTGTGTTTTATTTTACACAGAAAAACACATAAAATCATGGTTGCAGTTTTTTACGTTGTTTTGGGCAAAAAAAGCCATACCTAGAAGGATGCTGCGATTTTGAAGGAACATCCTCAGGGTAAAATGAAAAAATCAAATCATTTTCACTGATCTGATTGCTCTGTTTCTGCTAAATAAAAAGAAGCCCCAATAACCTACTATCAGAAAAACCATCAAAAGTGTTTGGCGCTGTTCACACAGAGTTTTTTTGACACGTTTTTTGAAGCGGAAACCGTAACAAAAAAACATCCGAAAATGCCTTCCATTGATTTCAATGGGAGGCGGACGTGTTTTTTTTTTTACTGCGAGTAAGGCTGGGTTCACACAGAGTTTTTTGCAGGCGGAAAATCTGCCTCAAAATTCAGTTTGGAATTTTGAGGCAGATTTTCCTCTGCCTGCATGCCGATTTTCGCAGCGTTTAGCGCCTGCGGCCATTGAGCGCCGCGGGCATAAAACAGGGAAATACATTTTCTCTGCCTCCCATTGATGTCAATGGGAGGTCAGAGGCGTAAACGCCCAAAGATAGGGCATGTCCCTTCTTTTTCCTGCGAAAAATGGGAGGCATTTTCGGCCGTTTTTTGGCACGTTTTGCGGCGCGATTTCCGCGTCAAAAAACTTGCCAAAAAACTCAGTGTGAACTCCCCCTAAGGCCGGATTCACCCGAGCGTGTTCAGTCCGTGATATACGGTCCGTATGTATTTCCCAGACTGAGCACACTGCAGGGAGCTGGGCTCTTTTCGTCATCGTCATCTATGACGCTAGGAGTCGCTGCCTCGCTGCAGGAAAACTGCCACGTTCTGAAAACCTGTTCCGAAAACATGGACAGTAGTTCCGTGGAGAGGCAGGGACTCCTAGCAACATAGATAACGATGATGCTAGGAGCCCGGCTCCCTGCACTGTGTTCGGTCCGTGAAATGTATATCACGGACTGAACACGCTCGTGTGAATCCGGCCTCAGGCTAAGTTCACGCAGAGTTTTTTGCAGGCAGAACATTCTGCCTCAAAGTTCCGTTTGGAATTTTGAGGCAGATTTTCATCTGCCTGCACGCCGTTTTCCGCATTGTTTTTCGCTAAGCTTTTCGCTCGCGCACATTGATTGCCACGGGCAAAAACGCCGCTAAATACGCTTTCTCTGCCTCCCATTGATGTCAATGGGAGGTCAGAGTCGTAAATGCCCGAAGATATGGCATGTCGCTTCTTTTTACCGCAAGCATTTTTTTTACAGCTCGTGATAAACTCATCCGCCTCTCATTCAAATCAATGGGAAGCATTTTCGGACGTGTTTTGGGGCGTTTTCCGAGGCGGTTTTCTTTTGTGCCCACTTCTGGGAATGGCAAAAATAAACAGAGCTAAAAACTGCATCAAAACAATGTGTATGATACTACCCTAAAATTGATTTTTTTTAAAGACCTTATTCCCCTATTGGAGCTATTCACACGACCGATTTTTTGACGGCCCAGGAAACCTGGTCGTCAAAAAATGGGTTATGCACTATTTTCGGCCGTTCTCCCGGCCGCCCGGCTCCCATAGAAGTCTATGGGGCCGGGTAATACACGGCCATCACTGGAATGTTTCTCGAGTCACGGCCGTGTCTTCCGTCGCTCGCTCTCTCTCCTTCTCCTCCTCACAGTGCGAAGTGCATGTGAGGAGGAGGAGGAGGGTATTTTTTTGCTCCCTGTCGGAGCGGAATCCCCAATCCACAGCCACAGCTTCGGCAACACTGTGGCCGGGGATTGGGGATTCCGCTTCAGAAGTGCCTGACGTCACTGTGTCCATATATGGACACAGTGAAGTCAGGGACTTCTCCTGGAGAGGAAACAGTCAGGAACTTCTGAAGTGGAATCCCCGACCCTGTGGCCGGTGTTTCCGCTCCAGGAGAAGTCCCTGACTTTACTGTGTCCATATATGGACACAGTGACTTCAGGCTCTTCCGAAGCGGAATCCCCGACCCTGTGGCCGATGTTTCCGCTCCAGGAGAAGTCCCTGACTTCACTGTGTCCATATATGGACACAGTGACGTCAGGCACTTCTGAAGCGGAATCCACAACCCTGTGGCCGGTGTCTCCGCTCCAGGAGAAGTCCCTGACTTCACTGTCCATATATGGACATTGAAGTCAGGGACTTCTCCTGGAATGGTGGCGCTATTTACCGACAGGTGGGGGGGTTCCATCTATGGGGGGGGGGGGGTGCTGTGTAGAACTAACTACAGGGGGCTGTGTGGCATTACCTACAGGGGGCTGTGTGGCACTACCTACAGAGGGCTGTGTGGCATTACCTACAGGGGGCTGTGTGGCATTACCTATGGGGGGTTGTGTGCCACTACCTGCAGGGGGCTGTGTGCCACTACCTACAGGGAGCTGTGTGGAACTACCTACAGGGGGCTGTGTGGTATTACACGGGGCTGTGTGGCACTACCTACAGGGGGCTGTGTGGCACTACCTACAGGGGGGCTGTGTGGCACTACCTACAGGGGGCTGTGTGGCACTACCTACAGGGGGGCTGTGTGGCACTACCTACAGGGGGGCTGTGTGGCACTACCTACAGGGGGGCTGTGGGGCACTACCTACAGGGGGGCTGTGGGGCACTACCTACAGGGGGGCTGTGGGGCACTACCTACAGGGGGTTGTGGCAGTATCTAGAGGGCAGTGTGTGGCATTATCTGCAGTGTGGCAAAAAATTGACAAATGAAATTCATCCGATTTTAAAACGGACATGGAAAAAAACGGATGCAAAACGGGTCAAAATCGGACGTTAAAAACGGCAACGGATGCAAAACGGCAGAGAAAAACGGTCCAAAACGGACGTTTTTATCAGCCGACACTCGGACCTTGTCGTGTGAATAGAGCCTAAGACTTTTAAACGTGTGTTGATTTTTCGTTGAAGTCACTGGGTTGTCAATTTATTCTACACCTGCCACCTAGAAAGTAAACACACACACACACACACACACACACACACACACACACACACACACGTTTCCTTTTTATTACAATACCACTGTGTGAGAGGCAGCAATAATCTAAGGCCGGGGTCAGTTCTCTATGAGTCATATCTTTCAGACATCTGGTGTAGTAAAAGCATTAGTGAGATTACTCTGAATGTCTGATCAGACACACGGGAAGGCTGAGACTATTACATAGCAAGCATTTCTTTTTGTCCCCAGTTAAATGCTTGATTTTGTCCAACATGGCTGTTCTTATTTGCCAGGAGGAAAGTCTAAATTAAGATCTAATTAAAGTTAGTGGGACTAAACAAGTAATCAGATCAGCGGTTCTCAACACCACTGCTCAGGACATACTAACAAACAAGGGATGGATTTAATAGGCCAATGCTATTTATAAGGCACAGTGGCCTATTTACCACAAAGATGACTGAACAGAGCTTATCGACCCTTCACAAAGGACATCTATTGCACTCTGGAAATACAGTCAATGGAAACAGCTTGCTTCAACTTAGAGAATAGGGGCCGATGTATCACACTCCCTATGGTACGAGGATGCAGTACTACTGGTCTGTTTGATATGAGAGTTGGATGGTAATCCTAGCTATGGACTATACAGGGCCTATAAATGCAGAATCATTCTATGTGCTCCATGTCAGGTTGAAGCAGATAAAGCAGCATACACACACTGCATAGGATAATCGCTGTCTTTCATGAACGGTATAAGACAAAGTATAAGGCCTGATTTACACGAGTGTGTGCGTTTTGCGCACGCAAAAAATGCGGCGTTTTGCGTGCGCAAAATGCACTTAACAGCTGCGTGTGTCATCAGTGTAGGATGCACGAAAATCACGCAGCCGCCATCATTATGACACTCCATTTGGATGTTTGTAAACAGAAAAGCACGTGGTGCTTTTCTGTTTACATTCAGAGTTTGACTGCTGTTGCGCGAATCACGCAGTTCGAACGGAAGTGCTTCCGTGCGACCTGCGTGGTTTTCACACACCCATTGACTTCAATGGGTGCGTGATGCGCGAAAAATGGCGAAATATAGAACATGTCGTGAGTTTTACGCAGCAGACTCACGCTGCGCAAAACTCACGGACTGTCTGCATGCCCCCATAGACTAATATAGGTGCGTACGACACGCGTGAAAAGCACGCGCGTCGCACGCGCGTATATTACGCTCGTGTAAATGATGCCTAAGGGAAAGACTTCATTCAGGGCTTTACACAGAAATCGATGCAAAGACCCTAAAGTATAAATGTACTATAGACGTTTATAGGGTCTGATATCCAACCCAAACCTAGTGGGCACCCATGTATTGTAGGTTTCAGAGAGGAAAAACATTAGATCAGGTTTGGGACATTTTTTTTTAAATGGGTTTCCAGAGCCAGTCTTTAGAATCAGGTAGTGGTAAAATATAAGCCTGGTAAACTGGACTTTCCTTTTTGTCTAAAATACATTAAGGAATTTATTAAAAGTTGCATATTATGGCTAAGGGCCTGTTCACATCACCGTTCGCTTTCCGTTCCGGGGTTCCGTCAGAGGTTTCCGTTGTGTGAACCCCGCAACGGAAAGTGAAAACACAGCTTCTGTTTCAGTCACCATTGATATCAATGGTGACGGAAACATCGCTAATGGTTTCCGTTCGTCATCATTCCGGCAGGTTTTCGGTTTTCCGACGGAATCAACAGCGGAGTCGACTGCGCTATTGATTCCGTCGGAAAACCGGAAACCTGCCGGAATGGTGACAAACGGAAACCATTAGCGATGTTTCCGTCACCATTGATATCAATGGTGACTGAAACTGAAGCTGTGTTTTCACTTTCACTCTCCGTTGCGGGGTTCACCCGACGGTAACCTCCGACGGAACCCCGGAACGGAAAGCGAACGGTGATGTGAACAGGCCCTTAGCCATATTTACACAATAATTTGCAACTTTTTACTGTTTTCCGATACCCCGCTATTTGGAGAAAAAAACGGAATCGGCTTAGCGGAAGGAACGGGCCGCTAGGAGTCCATCAAAATCACTATAATTTATGCCAGAAGTTGTCATAAATTATAGCGGAAATCTGCGCCAGCTTGTAGCTGGCGTAGATTTCCCTTTCTGGCGCACAGACAGAAGAAGATGCAACAAATTTATTAAAAGGCGTGTGACTCTTAATAAAATCGTCGAAACTTACTCCTGCATACTTCATACGAAGACTGGCATGTGAAACGCTAGTCTTAGTAAATCTGCCTATTGTATACACAGAATACGTTTGACCTGGCATACTTTGCTGCCAATCAGCTGTTCTTCTAGATTCTGCCAGAGTTACAAGTTACTATATACCTAAAGGATGACAAGGTTAAAAAAGAATCAATGGAAACAGCAACATCACTGCAGTAGTGTCAATGAAAGCGAACATAGCTGCAATAAAATCAATGCCCATAAGGATAGCAGAGCCTGGTCACGTATAGCCACAGCTCAGGTGGTGGATGCCTTCTTTCACTTGCCCATAAGGGATAAAGTTTGAGTACATACAGAAACTGTTTAAGTCAGGTAGGCAATGTAATGTAAATTTTATATTTTGTAAGCAGTTTGAGATTTGGTTTGGATCTGGGAATGCAGTCAAGTTTTATACTTGGCAACATTACTTATGTTTAAGCAATTTGCAGACTATAATACTAACACCTGATGACGAAAGAGCAATAAAATTGTCATTAAAGTACAATGCTCCCAACAAACAATATATATCAATACCCATTACCAGAGATAACAGCTAAGTAAACAGCTATAAAGCTAACGGAAGTTCTGATATCATGAATGAATGGCAATAGTAAATATATCAGTCAGCAGCACATACAAAGCCTCCATTGAATACACAAATGGCATCGTTTACAAGAATGACTAGGCCTAAGATCATCCACCTACATAGTACTTATTACTACCATGTACTACTTATCTAGCAGTCAAGACATCTGATGCAGGACGAAAGTCCTAGAAGATGTCTTCAAATAAAATGACATAGCTATCAAAACATAGATGTGAACGGTCCAGGCTGCGGTATGTTCTGTGGTCCTGGATAGCTATGAAGGCTAGACGTAGACATAAAATAAGAGTTTGGATTCCTTCGAATTTTGGCTTTTAAAAATAACATTAATGGTAAGTACAAACGGGCAAATCCATGACCAAACCCTGTAAAACCTTGCAAATCAAAACTGCCATAGTGACATGGACGAATTATAACAAGACCCAATTTACACTTAAAGGGAACCTGTCACCAGCATTTTAGCTATAAAGCCAGCAATACCTGGTGAAAGTGGGTGAAAAATCATTGTCATCTAAGCTATAAATATGTCCTAAGTAAGCTCTGTAGCTTTAGTATTCTGTTTTTCAGTGGTCCCACGCCGTATGCAAATGAGCAGAAAAGAGTCAAATCTTCATCTGAAAAGAGTCCGATTTTCATTCCTCCAGCGTCTCAGAGTGGACTCCACCTCCTTCTTTTTGATTGACAGCTCCTTAGCCAGTCAGGGCCGGACAGGTGGTGGCAGTGGGCGTGGTTAAGAAGCTGTGTCCCAGAGGGAAAAATAATTACCATAAAAGGCGGGAAAAGTTTAAACGACTATATTTACTGACAGAGGAGGACTTCAGGAAAGAAGAGAACAGGAATGAACTCTGGACAGCTGTGGGCATTGAGGGGTCCGGCGAGTTTAACAGGTAAGATGTTGATGACAGGATCCCTTTAAAGGGGTGTTCCCATTTTCAGCATTTATAGCATATCCACATGGTATGCCATAGATGGCTAATAGGTGAATGGCCCACCTTTAGGGCCCTCATCTATCGGGAGAATGCTGGTGCGGTGACCCGTTTGCCGGCCACATGTTCTATTAAGTTCAGGGGAGAGATGACCATACTTGAATGCGGTCCACTCCATTGAAGTCTATGGGAGTTATGAAAAAAACCAAGCACTGCTTGTTGACATCACACGTGAGTGTTCACACATACACACCAACACATATATATATTTTGTCCAATTCAGATGTCTGGTTACTAAGCACTGCAGGAGCTGTAATATTGAGCATATTGGTTGTCATCCAGGTTTCCAAGAAACAGATACAGAATAGAAACTGCGCAGAGGAGGATATCTCAAGAACTTGGGCAGTCCGCGTGTGCGGTGCTACACAGCAGCATCAATATTTTACACTGTAGTGAATGGGAATTTTAAAAATCTCAGTCACCCTATACAGTAATAAACTGTGTGGTTTTCAGGGCATTCTGCATTTTTTCCCCAAACACGGCATAAACCCTGGTACTGCGATTACCATTTTCCATAGAAGCAGTTCAAAGAACATTTTCTAGCATGGTAGGTTTTATAAATAAGTCACACCTATTGCTGCAAGAACATGCATTAAAGCAGTTATTCTGTATCTAGTTGGGGGACTTGGTGCAGGAGGCCACGCACTCGTATTTAAAACATTTTTTTTTAAAGGAATGACTCTGTCTATTTATATAGATAGTCATAAAAATGCAGACTTACCAGCAAGCATTTCTTTTTTCACATACTGGTGTGGTGGGGGTTGATTCTACTTAGTAATTTGATTCTACTAACAGACAGATGATCTCACTGAACACACGAGACACCATTAATGTAAGAATCACTTACACTCACTTATAAAGGGGCAATTTGATAGGTCTATAGAAATCAATGATACTGCATTCTGTGGGGGATTATAGGCTTATAAAGACAGTAACATCATTTCAAGTACACAAAATGGTACATGCAAGGTGTATGTTTCTATTTGCTTTACCCAAGTGTGCTGAATATTGACTGTTGTGGAACGTGATTGTGTAAACGGTTGTCCACGGTATTGGTATAGCAATGCATGAAATACAACGCTGTCAATGCATTCACACTTACATCCATGATGAAAGCAATGACCCGGTGACGGAACCTTCGCCCTATGGAACCCAGCGATCACTGAGGTACCCTATTGACTTCATCAGGATTCATCAGAGATTCTCTGATTGATAACCTTAAGAATAGTCCGGAATGCTGCACTATTCTTGCCATAAAAAATGACAGAAACCACCACGGTACCCACCAACGCAAGTGTAAATAGAGACATCTTGATGACTATGGTAGAAGATATTTGGGAATTTACAGACTGTAGGATATACTGTGTATTCTGAGAACTAACATGTTAATATTAGGCTTTATATATGCCCATGTGATAATGTCCCTTTTGCTTTATTATTGTGGAATGGCATTTTCATGGAATTTTTTCCCTACGGATATCAATAAGGAAACAACTATAAAAACAATTGCAGGTGTATTTGTTGTATGCTATACCACCCTTTCACACAATTTTTCCTAAAAAGCAACTCAAAAGACAACTTTCTAGAAAAAAAGTTCAAAGAGAAATTCTACCCATAATCTTTTATCTCTTTGTACGAAGTAAAGACAATATTAATTTGTTTGAGGATGACGGAGAAATAAAATTTAAACTAATAATAAAAAATGAAGATTAAAGAAGAAGAATAAGCAGATAACTAATACAGTTAATGAATGTCCTTACGTAAAACAGTCATAAAGGTCTGTTGGAAGCTGGTGAATGGCTTTCTGTGTTGAGGACAGGAGCTTTTTCAAGGTGTTGTACAGTACACACTGTACAATCTAAGTGTAATGAAGCCTCCTTCCCACTGGTGTACGAGGGAGTATCTTGTCCTGATAGCTGTGCAGTATAGGTAGCTCTCTACTGAGCTGTAGAGGGGCGCTACTAGTCAGTCAGCGCATGCACAGCAGTAATACAACTACTGATTGCCACAACCTGCCCTTATGTGATTCACAGCGTTATACAAGTGAAATGCCCATGCTGATTGGCTGGATACTCCTGCCAAATGCATTCATCGCAGCTCGCATTGTGGCGTTGTAGTTTGAATGTGGAATTGATTGATGATGGCCGGGTCTAACTTTTGCAATATTATAACCTGAGGCCATTGTAACTTGAGGGAACACTGTATTTAACTCTTGCTAGAGTGATCTGGGAGATCTGGAGATCCAACCTTCATAAAAATATATTATGAAATGAAATAATGTGACTTCAGAAACAGAATAATTTTACAAAAATATTTGTGTACCCTTGTTCTAGATTAAAGTTAACAGCGCCTTTAATTGCAGACTTCAATAGGATTTGATTACTAATGAAACCGTTGGAGTGCAAAAGACTGTCTTAGAAAAAGGGTAAGTCCAGACGTAGTGTGAAAATCCACAGCGTGATCCACAGCCTCAGGCCTCATGCACACGACCGTAAAAACTCCCGTTATTACGGGTCGTAATTACGACCCGTAATAACGGGCTCATAGACTTCTATTGGCCACGGGTACCTTCCAGTTTTCTTACGGGAAGGTGCCCGTGCCGTTAAAAAAGATAGAACATGTCCTATTTCAGGCCGTAATAACGGCACGGACAGTCCATAGAAGTCTATGGAGCTCCCGTAATGACGGGTGGCTACATGTGTGCACCCGTCATTACGGCAGCGTTGCTAAGCGACGTCAGTAAATAGTCACTGTCCAGGGAGCTGAAAGAGTTAACTGATCGGCAGTAACTCTTTCAGCACCCTGGACAGTGACTACCGATCAGAATAAAGAGCAACCTGTAAAAAATAAAAATAAAAGAAGTTCATACTTACCGAGAACTTCCTGCTTCCTCCAGTCCGGTCTCCCGGCCATTGCATTGGTGACGCGTCCCTCTCGACATCCGGCCCGACGTCCTGGCCGTCCCTGGATGACGTTTCAGCCCATGTGACCGCTGCAGCCAATCACAGGTCAATCACAGGCTGCAGCGGTCACATGGACTGCCGCGTCATCCAGGGATGTCGGGCTGGATGTGAAGAGAGGGACGCGTCACCAAGACAACGGCCGGGTAAGTATGAATTTCTTTAACTTTTATTACAGAAAGGGCTGTCCCTTCTCTCTATCCTGCACTGATAGAGAGAAGGGGCTGCCGATTAGTGCAGTGCTATTTTGCCGCCAAAAACGTGCCCGTAAATACGGGTGGAATATGGGTGACACCGGACCCATATTTACGGGCACGGGTCCGTAAATACTGGTGCAAAACGGGTCGAATACGTGTGACACCGGACCCGTATTTACGCCAGTATTTACGGGTGGGAAAAAATACGGTCGTGTGCATGAGGCCTAATACAGTATCAGCAGAGTGGATGAGATTTGAACAAATCTCATCCACACACTATGTAAAAAACCTGCCGATCATAAATCAATCAATAAAATCGGTCATAAATTGAACTGCAGTGTGCATTTTTTTTTTTAAAACGCAGCATGTCAATTGCTGGTTCTCTGTTGCGAGTTTTCCCCATTGAATTCAATGGGAGGTAAAAACAGCAACAAATAGCAGATATTGCGATTTTCGTGGCAGAAAAGCTGCAATTCTGCCACAAAAATTGTAACTGGGAAAAAAAAAAGCTTATACTTACCCGTCCCTCTGATGTCCTGCAGACCGGCCTCCTAGGATGACGTTTCATCCCACATGACTGCTGCAGCCAATCACAGAATGCAGAGGTGACATAGGATGAAACGTCATCCCAGGAGGCCGGGCAGCAGGACATCAGAGGGACACGTCGTCATGACTATGGGTAAGTGTAGGATTTTTTTTTTTTAACCTGCTGTTTGCCGCAGAAGACATTCCGCCTGAAAGACTGTACCACAATTTTAGCCGGATTCCCTGCGGGGTCCAGGGCGGATAAGCGGTTTACTTTTACGCAGCGTATCCGCCTTGTGTGAACATAGCCTTAGTGTAAAGAGAACATGGTATATCCACATCATTCACTGTCACAGTTGTACTATCAATCCACTTCATTCATCAATCTATCCATTACGCTAACACAGGTACATGGACATGCAAACATAGAACAGTTTCGGAAAATAAAACAAGGGGTGACAACATTCCCTTTTTAGACTTAATCCAGGCCTTCTTTTCTTAAAATACTTTGTACATTATGATGGAAATGCACATGCTGCAATCCTGGATCTGTAAGAGTAGTCTACGTCACTAACGTGTAGGCTCTTCATCTTACATGGTTTTAACAACATTATTATGTGATTTCCTTAGCAGTCAATGGAGCCCATCATAACATCTGATCTATCAGAGAAATCTGGTAGACATCTGCTTATCATCATTGGTGTTGTCACATTCCCAGACTGCTCTGTGAAAGATCTGTTCTGTAATAAACCATCCCGAAAATACTTCAATACTACAGTTCAACCTGCATAGTATGAGGGTGAAATGATGTACATAAATGTGCATAATTACTGTATCCCTTTAGCAAAAACGAATGAAAATTTTGATTAAGTTAACAAGACAGAAGGAAAGGGGTTTTCTTGAAATAACCAGAACTTTCCTTGAGACCGTTGTTTTATTAGTTTAAATTGAGGAGCTCCACAATTGCACAAGTGATAGATCTATTCCCATCACACAGTTTCCATAGTATCGAACATTTTGATATGAAGATTTGTACTCACCTCAGCTATAATATAATATACCGTGGAACAGATTTATCAAGAAGCTGCAGAATTATGTAAACCTTTATTTTCAATAAAACAGTGTATCAGTGTGATAGGTGCAACTTTGTAATTACATTTTATTAAAAATGATTTCTACTTTTTCAGATACAGCTGTTTTATATCCTGTATACAGAGCAAATGCATTGTGCACTGAAACCTGTATCAGGTCAGTGGGACTGACATGTTCAGTGTCGGTGGCAGTGGCGAAACTACCGCGGGGCCCGTGGCACTAGCCAAAACGCCCCCCCCATATGTCCGCTACTACGGGGCCCGCGCCGCCAAGCCTCTAACATTTGTGGGCCGGGCGACATGGGCCCCCTCATGCCCGGGGGCGTCGCTAGCACCGGAGGGGGCCCCGGTGCTAGCGACAGCTAACCCCTCTTGCAGTAATTGTACCTGCGTCTATAGCACGCAGGTACAAATACATGCATTACCACTGAATGCCCCGGCATGTTCCGTAACCGACCATTCAGCGCCTACAATGACGCTAATTGGCGCTGATTTACGGGGCAAGTCATTCTCCCCTGCCAATCAGCGCCTTTGAACAACGCGTCGTTCAGCTCCAGCAGACCTGCTCAGAAGAGAGCAGGTCTGCATTGCCACCGGACGGCGCGGGAACGGGATCATGTGAGTATGTAAAAAAAAATTCTAATAAAACTGAGTGCCATTATATACAGGGGGGGTCTATATGTGGAGATGTGGGCCACTGTATACAGGGGGGGGTCTATATGTGGGGATGTGGGGCACTATCTACAGGGGGGTCTATATGTGGGGCACTATCTACAGGGGGGTCTATATATGTGGGGCACTATATACAGAGGGGTCTATATGTGGGGATGTGGGCCACTACATACAGGGGGGACTATATGTGAGGCACTATCTACAGGGGGCTCTATATGTGGGGCACTATATACAGGGGGGTCTATATGTGGGGCACTATATACAGGGGAAGCTACATGTGGGACACTAAATACAGGGGTGGGCTATATGTAGAGCACTATCTATAGGGAAGCTATTTGTAGGGCACTATCTATAGGGGTGGGCTATATGTGGGACACTATATACATGGGTGGGTTACCTGTGGGGCACTATCTACAGGGGGGCTATATGTAGGGCACTGTCTACAGGGGTGGGCTATATATGGGACACTATATACAGGGGGAGCTATTTGTAGGGCACTATCTACAGGTGTGAGTTGTATATTTTCACGGCATCATTTATTGTACCGTATAATGTAGTGGGAAACTGTAAAAAAATATTTGTGGGGTGGAATAGGAAAAAAACAGCGATTCGTCAATCTTTCGGGGGGGTTTTGTTTTTACGGCATGCACTTTATTCAGCGGGTCAATACGATTACAGCGATACCAAATTTATATAGTTTTTTTTAATGTTTTACTACTTTTACAAGGAAAAAACTGATTGTTAAAGATAAAATTTGCGTTTTGCCGCCATATTCTGAGAGCCATAACTTTTTTATTTTCTGTCGATTAAGCGGGTAGAGGGCTTCTTTTTGCGGGGCGAGCTGTAGTTTCTATTGATATCATTTTGGGGTACATGAGACTTTTTGATCTTTTTTTATTCCATTTTTTGTGGGAGATGAAGTGACTTTTTTTACGGCGTTCACCGTGCAGACTACATAATGATATATTGTAATAATTCAGACTTTTATGGACGCGTTGATACCAGTTATGTTAATTGTTTTTTTTGTGCTTTAGGGAAAATGGGAAAAGGTTTTTCTTAACTTTTTTTATAAGAAACCCCCCCGATATTTTACTGTTTTTTACTTGTCCCCTAGGGGACTTGAAGCAGCGATATACTGAAATATTAATGTATTGCAGTTAATCGAGATACTGACAATCCCGAGGCAGGGCTTCATAGGAGTACAAAGATGGCGGATCTGTGGACCTTCACCAGGCTACCATGCCAAATAACGGCGCCCCCCCGATCTTGTCATAGGGGGGGGCGTTGGAACAGTACAGGGGGCTGCCCCCTATTTCTGGTCATTTAAATGCCACGGTCGCTATTAACAGGTTAATTGAGCGGGATCGCGCTCGAGATTTGTTAACATGCCATTCGGCCATGTTTTGTTTTGTTTTTTTCCATTAGGGGGGGGGGGGGGGTGGTAAAAAGCAGCTGCCACACACCTCTCAGTACAAATCCCAAATCCTAGGATAATGGTGTCTGGTTTCTTTCAAAAGATCCTGTACAAATGTTGCAATGATACATAAATAGAACCATGAACTAATGTGAGCAGAACAGGTTGAATTGAAGATAAGTAGTACTTACATGATTGAAAAACAAGATTTTCAAATAGATAAATCATGTTGTAATGTAAAAGACTGGAAAGTCATGGAAAATACAACAAAAAATTCAAGTAAATAAGTATTGGAAAAGTTTTATAGGAAACTAGTAAGTACACATGGATTTTTTATTTATTAACTTTTCCTGTTTTCCAAGAGCTATAAAATCTATTTTAATGCAATTTTTGCTATGTGTATTAGGCTATATTCAGACAACCGGGTGTTAAATCGGTTGTGAAAAATGGCAGTTTTTCACGTCCGATTTGCACCCATGCGGAACCCGTTTTCACAGATTTTTCATAGACTTGAGTCTATTGAGGGATCCGGGAAAACGGACATGTCATATTAGTTCCCGGGTCGTTTATACGGTCCGTTAAAAAAAAAAAAGAACAGCAGTAAAATGGGTTTCCCTGTCGTCTGAATAGGGCCTGAAACATTTTAGTAACATGAACTGTTTTGTCACTGGTGTTGTAAATATACATGTCAATACAAGTCTATAAGTTGACCTTGTGTAAAGTATTTTGCTCTGTTCAGCCATTTCCAAGACTTCGTTCACATCTGCATTGGAGGCGCCATTAGGGGCCTCAGTTGCAGATCTGGCAGATTGTGTCCGGCAAAATCACTGGAACCCCGACGGAAGGCTGACAGAACCCAATGAACGCATTCCGTCGGCTGCCGGTGGTGTCCGTTGTGCAACGGAACCGTTGCTTCCGTTATTCCCTTGTTCTGCTCCTGTGATGGAGCAGAACAATGGAGTCTCACAACGCAGGTGTGAACATAGCCTAAAGCTGTTCATACCCATAGCTGTTGGCCGAACACTTGTTAGGGCCAGTTCACACCAGCGTTGGGCTTCCGTTCATCGCTTCCGTTCGACCTTTCCGTCGGGGGAACCGATGAACGGAAAGCCGAATTGAAACCATAGCTTCTGTTTGCATTATCATTGATTTTAATGGTAATGCTTCCATTGTAGTTGGTTTGCGTTTTGTAAAGTTTCCATTTTTTTTGCGGAAACAATAGCGTATGCTATTGTTTTCATGAAAAAGTAAAAATACATTTGTGAAATCAATGGTAATGCACACGGAAACTATGTTTTCGGTTCAGCTTTCCGTTTATCAGTTCCTCCGACAGAAAGGTAGAACGAAACCGATGATTGGAACCCAACGCTGATGTGAACATAACAGCTATGTCCCCTGACTTTCACATAAATAAGGGAATAAGTCGCCACCCTATCTTTGGTGGGAACAAATTATCAGGCATATTGGAATTGAGATCATTCATTCCCCCAATATCTGTAATTAGGGGACAATTGGGTGACTCCCATACACATTAGATCATCGGCTGATTTTGCCTAAATCGTCAGGTTTTGCGACTTTGATCTAATGTTTATGGCTAGCTTTACATATAGGTAGACAAAAAAGATCTAGCAGCACCGGTATAATATGGGTGCACGCCAACGGGAGCAGACCAAGATCCCAATTGTGTATAGTACGAAAAATAGGCAGCACTCCGTTCAAATATAGGTGAAAAAGAGGGTACTTTATTGTCCCATAAACAGCAAGCTTGAGAAAGGCTCCAGTGGAAGGAGCTGAAACGTTGCTGTTTATGGGACAATAAAGTACCCTCTTTTTCACCTATATTTGAATGGAGTGCTGCCTATTTTTCGTACTATAGCTTTACATATAGATGTTTCTGGGAAAGCTTGATGACAACATTGTTTTGGCAGAAACTGGCGAGCACATGTGCACATCTACTGATCATCTGAGGGGGGGGGGCCACTGTGAATGACTGGAAAAAACTCCAATCCTGTCTCACATAGTTACCACCAACCTTGAATACAGAACATTCTAGAACCGTACCGTAACCTCCTACAAGAGCATAAACACAGATGTTTCTCATCATGAAATATATATTTAGTCTTTATTGATGACTTTCTTATATTCTACTAAAAATAGATCATCCATAAGTGTATTAATGCCTCATTGATATGCAATAATGATGGCATATAAAGAGCCCGCTATCCTGGCATAATCATTAAATTTCAACACTATCTTATCCAAAGAGCTTTAAGAAGAAGGATCTTCTGTAGGCTCATATACCATTAAACACACGTAGTTGTAATGTCCGTGGCTGCGGGCTGTCAGCTCCAACCTCCCCCTGACAGCCGCGAGTCGGCAAGCGCTGGCCCCAGCCTCCTCCTCAGGAGATGCCAGCGCTTGCGTCCACTCACCTCTGCTGGATCCCGTAGGGGCAGCACACGCACCGGACCTCATGGACGAACTTTGACCCGTGGGTACCCTATACTATAAGAGTGGTCCAGCCCCCTAGTTCTATGCCTGAGCGTTGTTGTGTTTCCTTAGTCTGTCTATGCAAATGGTCCCCTAGTTTTTCCTGCTCCCAGTGTTTCCTGTTCCTGTACCTGTATCCCGATCTAGTGCCGTGCTTGCTATAGTCATGCTGTGCTGGATACCACGCTCGTCTGCTTCTCCACGCCTGACGTCCACCTGCTGCCTAGTTCCTGCCAAGCTACTGTCCGTGCTGCCACAGGTACCCTATGTCCTATAGACTCAGACCTGCGCCCTGTTGGCCAGCTGCCTTACCGCCAAGGCGGTACGGCCCAGTGGGTCCACAGACCCTTCGTGACAGTAGTACTTAGCACATATATACGCCCTTCCTTGTTTGGCACCAGAATAACTTGCCTCCTTGTTACAATTTATTTAACATAGCAGACTTTTAGTTCTTGTATCTGAATTAACTGTAACTTTGTACAGGCAAACACCTTGTTTTAGACAAAAGATGAAAATTCCTAAATCGTGGAGACTAAACACGCAGATTCCACTAACACTTTGGTCATTGACGTAAACTGGTTCTAGATAAACAAAAAGGAACACCTGCTATATGCAAACTTCTCAAACAAAAGCGTCCAGTCTGCTTTTGTTTATAGAGAATTCTCACTGAACTTCTTGAAATAGGTTACAATGTTACAAATTGTTAACCCCGTTATCCCATAATCCTACGCATTGACATTATGGGAAGAACACACAATGAATGCCATAAACCATTTCCACAGTGTCAACTGGTATGCCTCCCATATCTACTGATGTTTACAAGCAGGCAAATATTACCACCATAAATCTGCCATATACTTGAATAATCTTTTGCGCCCCATTGTTTATATATAGCCGCCATTCCTGCTGGTTCTCCTGCATGCTGTGTTAATCTTCACAATGCGTCTGCTCTGCTTTCTAACCATTTAGTACATGGATTTTTTTGCCGTCTTACACCTATAAACTACAATAGTTTGCTTTTCACAAGGGTCTGGTTACTTCAGTCAGAACAGCCGCCTTGAGAAGATTTACACAAGTTGCCTGTATATATTATTATAACGCCTCTAAAAATGATTCATCGACTTTTTCATGTTTTGTTGGGTAACAACATTGAATCAAAGTGGATTTACTCAGGCTTTTTTGACAAAAGATGACACTCCACACAACTCTGACAACAAGGTTGTTGAACAGTAGTATTCAGAAGAGTCAAAACGCACCACCAAAATGCAACATACCTATGATAAAATATTGTGGCTAAATGGGATCTTTGCCAAAGCAGGGGGTAAATTACTGAAGCAAAACACAGGAGGACAACTTGCATACGGCAGTGAGACATAACTTCGAACATAAAGCTACACAGATTTTACAGGACTTTGCAAAAAAATAGGCTAACAATGAGAAATGTGATAAAATTTAAAAAAAAACAAAAAACATTACTCACCTATTAAATGCTCTGCTGCTCGAATGCCGATGCTCTGCTGGTCCTGCTAGTCTTTGCTTACTTTTGCTATCAACGATGGCGTGCCGCACATTCATGTGACCGCTGCAGCCAATTACTGGCCTCAGTAATCTCGTGCCGTTCAGAATGAATATGTTTGTAAATTTGTCATTAGCAGATCTCAGATGGTACATCTTGACAGAACTTGACTAGCTTTGCAAAGGAGAATATTGCATTATCAACATAAGTAAAGCAGTAAGAGACCTATCCGCATGAATCTATATTTGCTGCCAATGGTGCCTCTACTAAACACTAAGAAGAGAATAATAATGTATGAACGTATTTTGTACCTAAATCCCTTGCTGACATTAGATGTATGAAACAGCCGACACTTCACTGCTCGAGGGGGATCCCACTAGTTTAATCCCTTAGATGCTGTATTCAATAGTGATAGCGGCATCTAAGCCATTAGAAAGAGGAGGGCGGCCGCCTCTGACATCCCATAACCACCCACGACGCGACTGCGCAGTGCCCATGGTTGTCATAGCAGTTTGGAGGCCTAATGAAGGCCCCCACCCAAAGTCTGCCATCTTTGTGCTCCTATTAAGCCCTTAACCCTTTCAGGACTAGACTAATTTTCATGCTTTTTTTTTTCCTCGCTGCCTTCAAAAACTCATAACTCTTATTTTTTCTGTTGACACAGCCATATGAGGGCTTAATTTTCACGGGACAAGTTGTACTTTCTAATCATACTATTTAATATTATGTGTAATGTACTGGGAAGCCGTAAAAAAATTCAGAATGGGGGAATTGGAAAAAAACAGCAGTTCTGCCATATTCTAATTGGTTTATTTTTTACGGTGTTCAATGTACGGTGAAAATAACACATTACCTTTATTCTTCGGGTCAGTACGATCATGGTGATACCAAATTTATATAGTTTTTGTTATGTTTAATACCTTTAAAAAATGTAAAAGTTTGAAAGAAACAAAAAAATGTTTGCATCGCCATATTGTGACCCCCATAACTTTTTTATATTTCTGTGTACAGAGCTGTGTAAGGCGTCTTTTTGTACGTGGAAAAATGTAATGAAAGGGTAGAAGTGCCGGGAATAAGTTGAAGGGACCCAGGTCCTTTCGTTCTCGTAATTGGAAGAGGGTCAAACCCCCACCGATCATAATGTTTTACCACTTCCTAGTGATGTGCGAAAACATTATTAGATGGGAATACCCTTTTAACACCTATCTACAGGCATATGTACATACACTTTTTTGTATATATATATATATATATATATATATATATATATATATATATATATATATATATAAATAAAAGTAGATGACTTGAAAGACAAGTTCCACTCATGTTTAGGAATAATGAAGAAAGGAGATGTTATTGCCAAGAAAACTAGACTACATCTGTGACAACGACAACAGGGTCTCTATTCAGCAGATACATTAATTTTCCTAAACATGTCCTCTGTATCACCTTGAACACTGCATTATGTTCCCATGTTCTGTCATACTCTGTGACCAGCATGTATTGGGCTTTGGTTTTCAATACTCCACCAGCTTACTATATTACCCGTAGACTCCACACACCCTGATACATCTGATGTGCAGATAACATCACAGATGGAAACTCTTATTAATATTTGATGAAATGTTGGTTACTACAGATCTGTCATTCAGTTGACCTCAGAAGGGTATGGTAATTTACAGCAGGTAATTTAGGATACATACCAGAAATAATGAATGTATCACAAATAATGTTTAATAAGTGAATGACAGCAAACCATGGTAGAGACAATTTGGAGTTTAATGTCTTATCTACCACCCTTTTTGGAAATTACCATTATAGACCAAGCCACATGTCATTCAACGTTGGACAAATTGAATCACATCATACAGTTGAATTCCTCCATTTATCCTCTTATTCTACAAATGGAAAACAATACCTTCAGCTACATACTATCATCTACTTTTTTACTTCATCTTATGTTAAAGCATTGGTTCAGTATAGGGAAAATTTGTAGTGTCACATTTAAAATTTGTTCACTTGCTCCTCAGCTGCTTCTTAGCAGCTGCGGAGCAAGTGCAGTGTTCGGAAAAAGCCGAACACTGCACTCGGCTATCTCCGCGCTCCCATAGAGAATGAATGGAGCGACAGTGCGCATGAGCAACCTGCCGCTCGGTTCAAACGAGGGGTTCAAGCAACTTTGGGGTTCCCCGTTCTCGTAAACAGTGGGGGCCTGAGCTGTCGGACATGCACCGATCAGCAAGTTACCCCTTACCCTACGGATAGGGTGCAACTTGTTGTAACCGGAAGACCCCTTTAAGAGAATTTGCATTACATTGTCACCAATCACAAAATATTAGAATAATCCATATAAGTTACATCATACTTTTCATTAACCGGCTCCCGACCGCCAGCTGTGTATATACGCCTGGCAGTCGAGGTCCTTAAAACCTGCGCCATAGTGTATCTACAGCACGGGTTTCAGGTGGCTGCCTGAGCTATCAGGCAGTTGAATGTCGCATGCCCGGTATTCAGTGACTGCCGGGAACCCTAAAGAGAACATAAGAGACACCAGACCCAACAATGCAGACGAGCTAAAGACCGCTATCAAAGCAACCTGGGCTTCCATAACACCTCAGCAGTGACACAGGCTGATCGCCTCCATGCCACGCCGCATTGATGCAGTAATTCATGCAAAATTAGCCCTGACCAAGTATTGAGGGCATATACTGTACATACTTTGCAGTAGGACAACATTTCGGTATTAAAAATCAGTTTTGAAATTGGGCTTATATAATAAATTTGGGGTTTTCATTAAATGTTATCCATAATCTTCAACATTAAAAGAAAAAACATGCTGGAAATAGATCACTCTGTGTGTAATGAATCTACATAATATATGAGTTTCACTTTTTGAATTGAATTACTGAAATAAATTAACTTTTTGATGAAATCCCAATTCATTGAGAATGACTAGTATAATATATTGGTCCTGGTGATCATGTGATTGTTCACATGATCGCCGGTATGCCGTTAGTGGGAGGTTTCTGCTGGGTCTAAGTAGCACAGCCCTATTAGTGACAATAGTCACTATAAGGGTATGTTCACACACAGTGTTTTCAGACGTAATTCGGGCATTTTACGCCTCGAATAACGCCTGAAAAAACGCCCCTAATACGCCTACAAACATCTGCCCATTGCTTTCAATGGGAATTACGATGCTCTGTTCCCACGAGCCTTTATTTTACGCGTCGCTGTCAAAATATACGGCACATAAAATGACGGCTCGTCAAAAGAAGTGCAGGACACTTCTTGGGACATTTTTGGAGGCGTTTTTCATTGACCATTGAAAAACAGCTCCAAAAATGTCCGTAAAAAATGCAGTGAAAAACGTGAGTTGTTAAAAAAAAAACTCTGAAAATCAGGCAGCTCCGTATTTTCAGACGTTTTTGGTCACTACGTGTGAATATACCCTAAGAGGGCTGATTTCCTCTGTAACAGGGGCTTCTGTGAAGCCCCAGTTGCAGTGAAAAAACAAGATGTAAAAGCAAAAAAATTAAATACAGTTTTCTGACCTTTGAGGGACAGACCATAATAATAAAAAAAATAAAAGTAAAATAAAGTGTAAATAAACAAAATAATAATTACACATAAAATACCCACCCAAAAAAAACATTCCCCATGCCAATTTTAGGGTAAAACTATATTATTGCCAGAAAAAATTTGCTAAAACGTAAAAAAGCATATTTTTTTTACTATTATTTTCAAACTATAAGCCTGAAAATTCTAAATTAGCAAAAAAGATGTGTTTAAAAATGATAAAAAAAAGTCACAAAAATCACGTCGCTAGCCCAACAAATGAAAAACTTACAGCCGTTTAACTAACGTGTGCAAAAAATGGCTAAACCTTGTCTGGTCCTGAAGGCTCAAAATAGCCCGGTCCTGAACCGGTTAAGGACGTATATTAAAGATATGTCTCTACATATTCACATAGCTAGCAAGTATTTAAAATACCCGCTACCAAATGTCCAACTCTTTAGTAGGGACACTTTCTGGAATATCCCACACTCTGCTTTTGTTGCTTTGGTTATGGTTCTCGCTATCCTTAAGCAGGGTTGTCTGCTCCTCGTCTTTAACAGCCAGAGAAAGTAGTGCAAACTAATTTTGACATGCACCTCCAAAATTGTATAAAAACAGTAACAACATTTTTATTGACACCAAAAAGGAGAAGACAAACAAGTTAAAAACTTTTGCTCCTCGTCTTTGGCTAGTATTGTATAGCAGCATGATGATCAGAGACCGATGAGGACCGAGCATTCTGATTGCATTCAGTCTTGTCTACCCTATTACCTATGTCTTGTATATCATGTTTGAGAGATTGCAGTTCCTGTTTATAAGTTTAAAGTCCTCCTCTTTATCTACTTGACTCCCAGCATCCATGTCTGAGCGTTGAGGAGAGGCTGGAGAAAGATTTGGGCTGGGGACCAGTGAAGGAGATGGGGTTCTCAGCACCACATTGGAGGTAAACAGCTTACTTTGTGCGGGGAGTCCCAAAAAAGAGAACTAGACAATTGGAGCTGTGTTCAGTGGTGCTGGCTCGCCGTGATTTTGCCATATGGACTGTTGCAGTATCAGGGTAGGAGGCAGCTCGCAGCGCCATCTGCAAGCCACAACTTTCTCCGCCCAAAAATGTAGACGATGGTCCCATCTGCCAACTAGGCTGCAGCAGGAGGATGTTCCCAGTAGCATTCACTGTTGTATAGGGTCGGATTAGTAGCTCCGTGGGACCCGGAAGTCGAAGACCGTCAGGAATGTAGGCTGCGGTCTCAGCCGCTATGTAGGCCGCAGTGGAACGGAAGACCCGATGTCAAGGATAAACTTACCTAGAGTCAGGGTCTGATGGGCCCGCCCAGGATCGCCGTGGAGCTGTATGGTGACTCAGGGATTCTTCAGGCCACATGCAGTGAAGAGGAGGATCCAGTCACTGCTCAAACCTAGCAAGTAGGTGAATCCCATCTCGCATTGAACATTTTGTCGTAGAAGAGATGTGGGCAGCCTTAGTAGTCACGCTGGGGAGGTCCCACTTCACTTGAGGCCACGGCTCCTCCCTAGTGTGTAGGCTGCACCAGCCAATTCAGTTGTAATCCGGCCTTTATCACAATACACCCATTAATGACATCAGGAGGTGTGAAGAGTGGAAATAAGAATCTGGAGTAATTTAGGACTTTTTCTGGTTCAAATGGCTCAGATATCGATGACTATTATAGGAGCTCTCAGACAATGCGTTTTATCATTTCAACACTTTAAACCAAGCCCAGTTATGCTTTTTTGTTTTGTGACAGAAAGTTATTTGTTTTTTTTACCATTCTTACATAGTATTTGTTTTTGTTTGTACTTGTTTTTTATTTATTTATTCAGCTTTTAGTGCATAAAAAAATTTTTAAAAAATAAAATTTTACCATTTAAAACACATTGTTTTTGTTAAACATAGAGCAACCCAAAATACATTTACACCTCTACCCGCTATAGTCTACCAGTTGTTTTAATATATAACATGATTTAGCAGCCTTTTCACAGAAGAAATCATGATCATGCCTCATACTCAGGGATTTGCTGGATTTAGTTAGATCCATCACCTCTGTTAACTTATAGTTGTCCCACTGATTACAAGACTGCCAGAACCATTAGATACCTCCATTGTATACATCGAGCTCATTTAACACTGTGAATATACAGATCAAGAAAGCACAAATGATTACAAAAAACCGAGTACACGAACCTCCTGGCACAATTCTCTATGCAGCCCCTATTCCGTCTCACCGCCAAAATATAATAAAACCCCTTAGCAGCCACCGTAAAAAACATGGTGTGCGGTTGTTAAGTGGTTAAATGGCATTTCAGCTAAACAATAAGGGCCTATGCACACAAGCTTATTAAGATCCATGTTGTACAGAACAGTAATACAGCACCCATAGCCTGCCACATCCATAATCTGTGGGGAAAAAAAGTAGCATATTCTATTGTATGCTATATTATTAAGGTGTTCTCCCCAAATAGCAAAACTTCAAGAGAAGAATCTGGTGACACTTGGACACACCATACTCTCATGCAGAGTTCCCATTTGTCTATAATATGATACAATATCCAACTTTCCATTGCATGACCGGCTCAGTTTTTTTTTTTAAATGTTTAAAACAAACTAAAGCAGCTTGCATATTAGAAAAAAACAAGTGTCTACTTTCCACTCTTATTCATGGTATTGCAGCTCAGTCCTATTCAAGTAAATACAGATGTAGCAAACTTTAACTTGACACTGATGACTTGCTGCAGCACAACAAAAGCCATTGAAAAAGTAAGTTTCTTGCCACAGTGTGTTTAACCCCTTCCCCCTGCAGCAATTTTTCGATGATTAATTTTCAAATTTTTGCTCCACGAATTCCAAAGCCATAACTTTTAAATTTTTCTGTTGATGTAGCTGTATAAGGGCTTTTTTTTGCAAGATGAGGTGTAGTTTTTTAGGACACCATTTATTATACCAGATAATGTACTGGGAAACAGAAAAAAAAATCTTTGTGGGGAGGAATGGGAAAAAAACAGCAATACCTACATTGTTTTTTGGGTTTTGTTTTTACGGCATTCACCATGTATTAAAAAAGACATGTTAACTTTATGCTGGTCAGTCCAATTAAGGCAATACCAGATGTATATTGTTTTTTATGTTTCACTACTTTAACCCCTTCCCGACATTTGACGTATCCATATGCCAAAGTCGGGTCGAGGAAGTATGGAACGGCCTCACGGAGTGAACCCGCTCCATACGATGCGGGTGTCGGCTGTATGTTACAGCCAACACTTCAGAGTAACGAGCGCGATCCCGCTCGTTTAACTCGTTAAATTCCGAGGTCAATAGCGACTGCGGCATTTAAATCGTTAGAGAGAGGGGGCGACCCCCCCTAACAGCTCATCGCGCCCCCGCAATGCAATCGAGGGGTGGCGATGGTTGCTATGGCTGCCTGGGGGCCTAATGAAGGCCCCCAGGTTTGCCATCTTGTGCTCTTACTAAGGGCTTAATAGAAGCCTGTCAGAATCACAATATACTGCAATACATTAGTATTGCAGTATATAGTGCAAGTGATCTAACGATCGCTGGTTGAAGTCCCCTAGGGGGACTAATAAAAGAAAGTAAAAATTAGTAAAATAAAGGGGTTTTTTTATGTAAAAAAAAATAAAGATTAAAAAGTTAAAAAAACAAACTTTTTCCATTTTCCCCTGGAGTATAGTAAAAAAAACTAAATAAATAAACATAATTAGTATCGCCGCATCCGTAAAAGTCTGAACTATTACAATATATCATTATTTAACCCACACTGTGTACGCCGTAAAAAAAAAAAATGTAAACGCCTGAATCTTTATTTTTTTGTCACCTCATCTCCCCAAAAATGAAATAAAGTGATCAAAGCGTCGCATGTACCCCAAAATTGTATCATTAAAAATGACCGCTTATTCCGCAAAAAACAAGCCCTCATACCACTTAATCGACGGAAAAATAAAAAAGTTATGGCTCTCAGAATTTGGCGACACAAAATAAAATTTATTTTTTACACTTAGGTTTTTACTTGTAAAAGTAGTAAAATATAGAAAAAACTATATATATTTGGTATCGCCGTAATCGTATTGACCCACAGAATAAAGATAACATGTTTTAATTGCGCAATGAATTCCGTAAAAACTAAGCGCAAAAAACAATGTCCGAATCGCTGTTTTTTTCATTTTCTACCCCACAAATAATTTTTTCCTCATTTCCTAGTACATTATATGGCACAATAATTGGTGCTATGAAAAACTACAACTCGTCCCGTAAAAATCAAGCCCTCATAGGACTATATAGAGGGAAAAATAAAAAAGTTATGGCTTTTGGAAGGTGGGAAGGAAAAAATAAAAATTAAAATCTGAAAAATGGCTGCGGCGGGAAGGAGTCAACAAAGAAAAAACAATTGTTAAAAAACTATTAGGTTTTTCTTTGTTAACCCCTTAAAGACCAGTTTTTAGTTTTTTCCTCACCGCCTTTCAAAAGCCATAATTTTTCTATTTCTTCTTGCGGGACAAGTTGTAGTTTTTCATGGCACCATTTATTGTACCGCATAATGTACTGGGAATCTGTAAAAAAATATTTGTGGGGTGAAATGGGCAAAAAACAGCGATTACACCATTTTTTGGGGGGGTTTTGTTTTAAAGGCGTCTATCAGGCGGTAAAAACTACATATTCACTTTATTCTACAGGTTGATACGATTACGGCGATACCAAATTTATATGTTTTGTTTTATGTTTTACCACTTTTAAAAAAATAAAACTATTTGCTAAAAAAAAAAAATGCTTTGTGTTGCCATATTCTGAGAACCATAACTTTTTTATTTTTCCATCAATTTAGTGGTGTAAGGGCTTAAATGTTGCAGAGCGAGCTGTAGTTTTCACCTATGCCATTTTGCGACTTTTTGATCACTTTTTATTCCTTTTTTTTGGAGAGCAAAGGTGACCAAAAATCAGCAATTTGCATGTTTTATATATTATTTTTTTTATATCAGTTCCCGGAGCGGGTTCACTTTAAAGGACGCGGCGATACCAGTTATGTTAACTTTTATTTTTTTTAACATTGCTTTAGGAAAAAAATTGGTAAAGGTTTTTTTTTTAACTTTTCATTTTTTTTTTTGGAACATAAAATTCTTTAAGGCATCATGCACACGAACGTAGTGGCCGTGCACATGGTCGCGTAAATTAATTTTTATGAGCCTGGACCACAAAACACGGCCGTAATAAGACATGTCCGTTCATTTTGCAATCCAGGCTCCTGGGCCATGCACGGACCGTGGAAACCAGAGTCGTGTGCATGGGCCCATTGAAATGAATGGGGCGGCAATTCACCCGCAGATTTGCGGGTGAATTGCGGTCGCAAAAATACGTTTGTGTGCATGGGGCCTTACTGTTTTTTACTTTTTTTTTATTAGTCTCCCTAGGGGACTTGAACCAGTGATCATTGAATCGCTTGCATGATATCGTGATTCTGACAGTCTCCTTTGAAGCCCAAACAAAGAGATCCTTTTTGTACAGAGTTTGCGTCCACTGGGTAAAGCAACCAACAAAACAATATAACTTTGTTGAAAAGCAATCTTTAAAGTTCTCACCCTGTAGCAGCCACCACCTGAGTGTGCAAATCCCCTTTGTTAGGTGCTTCGGTCATAGCAGTCTCCCTGGAGGAATAACAACCTCCTTCCTCCTCACTCTCTCTCTCTTCACACTGTCAGCTTCCCTTTTAATCAGGGCCAGCTGAGACTCAGAACCTCTAGAAATCAAAACCTGGAGTGGAGGTATGGGATCCCACCCAGAATCTCTACAGTCATTCCTAAATCCCGGACCTTGAAATCCAGCCTAAAAAACTCCTGCTCACCAACTAACCTTGCTGAGCAACGAACTTCCCAGAGATTTACACCACTGAGATAAGAAATCTCAGTGGCACATACCTACCCTCTACCAGTCTTCCTACTGACTGTTTACAATATATATATATAAAAATATCTTTATTTAACTTCTTTCTTTATTAGTAGCCGTATGGGGGCTTGATCAAACGATATGCAGTTTTGCACAATATGCTACAAAACTGCAGAGCTTAATAGAAACACAAAGATGGCAGGCCTGGTTGGCCTTCAGCCAGCCTCGAGGCTGCCATGTCAACTATCGGCTGCCCCCCTTTTTCTTCTGATCGATTGGATGCCGTGGTCACTATTGACCGCGGCATCTAAGTGGTTAAACAGCCTATGGGGGAGGGGGATGCCATTGTAACAATAGCTGTAGTCCAGGTCATGCTAGTTGCATGACCAAGAAATCAACATTTAATTACCCCGGCACCGGCATCGTGGTTGATAGTGTCACTGTCCCTTGATCTGCAAGTTCTCCTGGTTTCTACTTAGACAACGCTGCCAGCCCCTCCCCTTGCTTTGAGTGAAGGTTCTAGTGGTCTCCTGTTTGGACCATAAAGGCATCACTCAGAGCAGACAGTGGCAATTGCGACTTTGTCACTAGGGGATTTTAATGTCGATTTCTGGGTCATGCAACTTGCAAGACAACAGGTATCATTAGAGTGCCCTCCCCTATATAGCACAGTTAAGAGTTTCTGCAGAGATTCCCCTTAACGCCTTCCCGACCTATGTTGTGGAGCGAGGGGTGAAGTTTGGAGCGGGCTGAGCCTGTCTCCTGCGACAGCCCAACGCCCCCCCCCTGCAACGCGATCGAGTTGCGCTGATGGTTGTCAGGGCAGCCCGGGGGCATAATGAAGACCCCCAGGTCTGCGTTCTGTCTGCCTCTGCTAAGCCATGCCTCCGTCAGGGCTTAGCAGTAGCCTGTAAAAATGACAATATACTGCAATACATTTGTATTGCAGTGTATTGTACGTGCGATCTAACGATCGCTGGTTCAAGTGCCCTAGGGGGACAAATAAAAAGTGCAAAAAAAAATTAAATACATTTTTTAGGAGTGTAAAAAAATAAAATAAAAAAATATTAAAAGTTAAAATAAAACAACCTTTTTTCATAGCACAATGTAAAAAATAACAAAAGTGGTATCGCCGCGTCCCTAAAATTCAACGGCGTAAAAAAATAAAATAATAAAACACCAGAATCGTTGTTTTTTGGTCAACTTAGGGCTACAGAAATTTTTAAGAAAAAGTGAACAAAAAATCGTATGTACCAAAAAATGGTACCAATAAAACTACAGCTCGTCCCGCAAAAAATAAGCCCTCACAGAGCTTAATCGACAGAAAAATAAAAAAGTTATGGCACTCAGAGTGTGATGAAACAAAACAAATTTTTTCTTTAACAAATAGATTTTTCTTTGTAAAAGTAGTAAAATATATATAAAAAAACAAAATAAATTTGGTATCACCGTAATTGTATTGAGCCGCAGAATAAAGTTAGGTTGCTGTTTTTACCGCACGGAGAAAGCTGTAAAAGCAAAACCCAAAAAACAATGGAGGTTTTTTTCCAATTCCACCCCACAAAGAATTTGTTTTCCGTTTCCCAGTACATTATATGGTACTTTAAATAGCGCCAATAGAAACTACAACTCCCCCTGCAGAAAATAAGCCCTCACGTCACTCTATTGATGTAAAAATAAAAAAAAGTTATGGCTCTTGGAAGGCGGGGAGTAAAAAAACTACAACGTAAAAACTAAAAATGGCTGGGTCTTTAAAGGGTTAAGCTCAATTATAATGTTTAGCTGATCTTTAGAAATAAACGTTAATAATACTGCATTTTGCTTAATTGAAACTAAACAATGATTACCCGGCAAAATGAATAGAAAGAGGAATTAAAGGTAAATGTAAGAAAACGTTAATATGTAAATACCACAATAACCTCTTTATCTGAAGTCTACATGAGAATCTTTATCAGGAAGCAGAATGAAAACAGCCTTAGGTATGGCAAATATTTATTTTTTGCAACTCGATTAAACCTTATATCCTCGTCTTAGCAGAAAATTGGCAGTGCTGCCTTATTAATAGCAAGATGTTCTGTTTGCTCCTCTTGACATCCTGGCACTTTTAAATTAGGAAAGACTAGCCAAGTTTTGCATGCTAAGTCTTAAAACAAACAATGCTTGCAAAACATACCTGACTTTCCATAGACTCGCTGCAAAATGTGTCTTGTGAGGCTTTCGTTTGGGACTCTAACAAGTCGACATGTTTTAATTCCACGTTCTTGTCTTCACAGTCTGCAAGCTACAAATAACAATATAATATAAAAGAGGGGAAGAGCCTGTTAATAAATAGTTTAGGATCTTTGAATAGTTGCTAAAGTTGTATTTTTGAATGACACAAGTAAACGCCGCTCCTCGGTTAAAAATGAAAAATAGGTAAATCAGTTAAAAGAGGGTGGCCGAAAAACTGTTGAGATGCGACACTCGTACAACTTGAGACAATGGAGATTCTGCCGGGTCTCGAAAGTCAAGCTCTACCTTGTAGTCACTTTACAGGTTCTCCTATGGAGTTGCATTATTAACCAAACAGAATCTCACATGCAATGCGTACAGGATGGAACTAAAATATTAAAGCAATGTTTGAGGTACTGTGCCACCTGCCAAAATCCTGATACTTGAGTGCATCACCACTATAACAGCTCTACTGTGGTGAGACAAATTTCAGTCTATAAATACCAAATGTGACCATTTTTAGATCTCATGCCGTTGCCATGGTAACGACAGCATCTATTTAAAACCTCTAATAACAGGTATTCATTTTTACCTTTACATATAATATTCATTTGTACCTTCTCACATACACATAAAAAACAGAAAAATTTCAAACTGAAATTCATTAAGATTTATTGTAATTCATAACTGATGTTATTATATTAGGAAACAGAAAAGGTTTTCTTCCATGTGATTATTTTTAGTAGTACAACCTTGAAAAATGCCTTCTTGAATGAGGGTGAACTTGAGTGCAACCACTCTCTGTACTGCTACAATTATGATGGTTTATCCGGCCGCTAACCTCCCCCCTGTGATCAGAAAAACTTTATTCATATATATATGTGTATATATGTATATATATATATATATATATATATATATATATATATATATATATATATATATATAGTTCAGAGCAGCACTGTAAGCCAATACACTTAAAGTGCAGGGAGGGTGCAAATCCCAAGATCCAGGCTATGGGTCTTCTGTAGTTAAATATAGAAAAGGCAACACTCCATTTTTCAAAGGTGAAATAAGTGCTTCTTTCTCACCTTTGAAACATGGAGTGCTGCCTTATATACACAGTCAAGTCACATTATTATAACCACCTCCTACTTTCGACATCGGCAGCGCGTAGCCCATGAAGGAAGTGATGTGTAGTGGGCTGGCTTGGTGGGTATATAAGGTGTGCGATAGGCTGTCTAAACACATATCACTCGTTGTTGCCATGGGTAAAAGGGGCGATTTATCAGAGTTGCAAAATGGGATGATTATTAGCTTTCGGGCCAAGGGTGGCAGAATTTCTCAAACAGCGCGGTTTGTGAACTGTTGGCATGCTGCTGTGGTGAAAGTGTATCGTGAGTGGACAAATGGCACCATTGGGAATAACCGACGTGGAAACTGCGGAGCACCACGTGCCATTGGTGTGAGAGGTGAACGTTGGCAGCGAAGTGGAGCTGGTCACAGTGAAAATCAACCAGGGCGATACCAGACGTGTGTCTAAAACAACAGTTCAGCGAACCCTTCTGCATATGGGGCTCCTATGCTAACAAAGGTACATCAGAAAAAAATGCTTCAATTTGCACAGCAGTATCAGAATTGGACCACCGATGATTGGCAAAGGGTTTCCTTCCCTGATAAATAATGTTATCTGCTTCATCGAACAGATGGACGTTGGTGTGTCAGGCGAAAAACATCAGAGAACAAACACCCGGCAGCCATTGCTGGAAGAACACAAGCTGTTGGTGGCAGCGTCACGGTCTGGGGAATTTGCATTTCATGGCATTTCTCTGGGCCCACTCATCCATGTGGAAGGCACTCTGATTTGGGTATGAATCCATCATTGCAGATCACGTCCACCCATACATGCTGTTTGTCTTCCCTGGGACAGATGGAATCTTCCAGCAAGACAATGCAACATGTCACACGGCTACAAATGTCCGACAGTGGTTGGTAGAGTACAACCAAGACTTCCAAGTACATCCCTGGCCCCCTAATTTGCCAGACTGAACCCAATTGAGCATTTGTGGGACCACCTTGATTGTCTTGTTCACTCTATGGATCCTCCCCCACACACCCTCCAGCAAATGTGGGATGCACTGCAGTCAGCGTGGCTCCAGATACGTAAGACAACCTACCAGCACCTGAGTCACTCCCAGCCCGTCTAGCTGCTGTCCATGCTGCACACGGCGGTTACTCTGGATATTATCTGGCGGTCATAATAATGGGACTCGACTGTGTATATATAAGCCTATGGTTAAGAAATGGAGTTCTGTAGAGTGCCACTATTTATAGGCAAATGTTTTATGACAACAGCCTAGAGCCATGATCGAATGCAGGTTTTGGGTTTGGTTAATGGAGAGGGTCCCAAGCTGTAAACCCACCTTATGTGAGAAGGTATCCAATAGCAGACACCCCCCATTAACTAGCGTACTTCCAATTATACTAACATTACTAAGAAAAAAAAAACGATTATAGAGCAGGAGTGTGTACAATAATCATTTTTTCTAAATAACTTCTAAAAACGTAGTGATTTTGCTTCTAACTACAGAAAGGACTGTCTATAGTCCGTGCTGCTGGCGGCTCATAACTCTGCTGTAGGACAGAGTGCGTCCTGTTCATCTCTGAGGCTCCCGTATCCAGAACGCCCGCCAGTGATGTCGAATGTATTGTGATCCTACAAGTTCAATTATTTAAGTTTAGAATGCAATACCTCTGGACAGGTGCATGTCAAATAGAGCATAATACAATTACAGCTGATTAAGCAGCCACACTGTAGTGGAGCAGAACATTTTTACTGCACAGTACCAGGCTTTTTTAAAAGCAATCTGGAACACGGCACCTTTGCTCTTATCAGCTGACACAATGCAGGTTGCTTAACATCCCGCTTGCCTAATTTCCTGTGTACTTATGAATCATGCCTTCCTTGGTATACTTTGCTAATATACAATGGCATTTTTAGAACTTATTATTGAGTCATCAATAATATTAGTCCAAAGACATAGAGTATAAGCACTATTCACAAGCACAGAAGAACAGATATCTTGTGCAGAGTGTTTTATGAAAGTGCACTTCTGCTTCTAGTGGAGTCCATATCTTCATGTGCTATGTGAGTCTCCTGACCCCACAAATGTGAACCATGTTATTAAAGAGGTGTTCTACGAGAAAAGGGTCTGCTTTTTTACAGAAACACTTTCACTCTTGTCCATGGGCTGTGTCTGGTACTGCGGCTGCAATACCATACAGAGTTCTATTTTCTAATCCTGGACAGCTCCATTAATTTACTGTGTCACTCACCACAGACACATAAATATGTCACTAACATTGTAAAAATAATGTGTCAAACACCAGACACTACTGATACATAAGCACCTATATCCACCTTTTTGCATTTCTTACTATATTTGGCTCAGTATGTCAATTAGGTCCTCTGTACATCGCCTCTGTCTACGTTTATCGCGTACGTCGGGAGAGCTGCCGACGTACACGATAAGTGCGTCAACAGAGCTACATTAGCCTGACGGAGACCAAAAGAGTGTCCTTATGGTCTCTGGCGGGCTAGTGTACGTCAGTATACCTTGTTTTTTTTTTTTTGAAGGATGGAATAGAATAGTAGACTGCACTTTTCCATCCTGAGGGATACCACAAAAAAACAGATATCGCGTGGTATGTTTTTTAACATGTGAGCCTATGGGTGACGGATGCCGATGCGTGGCATCCGTCAGAGGTATACGTTAAACGTATACGTCAGGAAGCTACTGACATCCCTGTCCATATATAGACAGTAACATCAGGGGCCTCTCCAGAGCCGAAGTCCCCGGCGAGAGTGATTCCGATGCTCTTGCCTTTGGACTCCGACATTGTAGCTTATGATTTCACTGTCCGTTTAAGAACAGTGGCACCAGGAGTTTTCCCAGGCATAGCACTTCAGGTAGCGCTATGCCCTGGAGTTTTGGCAACGTATCCCACTGTATGCCTATACAGTGGGATAAGTTGCAGCCTTCCGTTAGAGGTATAGATTGGGAGTCACCACTGATGGGTGTAAGAGGTAGCCCCCTCCCACTGTTAAACCATTGAAATGCCGCGGCCACTGCATTTAAGGGGGTTAAATGGACGGGATCCGAGTTATCTTCGATCCCAGCCGTTGCAGTAGGAGCAGAAGGACATGGATGTACGGGAGTCTGCGGCAACTAACCGGCGCAGATGACATATATACATGTGATTCTACATTAAGGGCTTAAAGTCTTTGTGGTTGTGAGCAAGGTGACAACCACTAATGGTCGCCATTACAGCTTCTACATGAGTTGCCACTTAGACCTCCCTATATTCTAAATAGTAAATCCATCTAGTTATGCAGTGATACATGCCCTGCTCACAAATCATTGCATTACTAGGTCGAATTTCCATTCAAGAAAACTTTTGTGACTTGTACTGAAGGCTATAATTGTTGTCATCCTGTTTCAAAGAAACAGACATATTTTATACAACCAACATGCCGGATTCTTGATTCTTCTTTACTCGGACAACTATCATCAGGGGAGGTTGTGACAACCCCATACACATTGGATAGTCGGCTGGTGTATGGGCACCTCTAGTTGAGAAAAGCAAAGGGCTGTGGAGACGGAGTAGTGGAGTCGTAGTCAGGGTCAGTGGAGTTAAGAGTGAGTTTTGGGTGGAGTCGGAGTCAGTTAAAATGTACAGACTCCAACTGCAGCTTCAAAATAAAAATATGAAATCTATATTTTTAATATTGTATTAAATTCTTAAATACATTGCTTGTTGCATGTTTACTTTTTTAGGAATTTAGGAACGTTTTGACATTTTAATCATATAAATATGTATTATGTTCTATTAATCCTCGACCCCTGGTTATCAAAAAACAGTGATAACTCTTTATTCTCTCTTCTCCCTTAGACTAAGTATCTTCATGCTGTTGCTCCAAGGCCCTAAGTTAAAATGTCCAAATCTGTGCTGCCCATGCGCAGTAGTGAAGTTCCTTTTCTAAAGACCAGAGGAGGAATTCACGACTGGGCAAAAGGCTGTTTTAACACTGTGGTGGGCGTAGTGCAAATGTTTCAATAGTTGCCCCCCTCCTTCTGTAAAGACTGGAGCGCAGAGGCAGCGTCGGACTGGGGTTCCTTGGGCCCACCAGAGGAGATGATTTTGAGGGCCCACTCTCCATCTATATAGAACATGTGCATGTTCACTTTTATTTTCATCATAATCCTTGTTATTATCATTGTACACACATGATATATCATCAATAAGGTCTAATAGGTAATTGCTGAATCATCCCATAAGAAACAGACCCTAGTTTCTTCTGCTGGACCTTTATTGTGTTAGAGCCTCGGACCACCGGAGGATCCTTTGATACTCTGGTGGGCCAGTCCAACCATGCACTGAGGGTTAATATTGTATTTGTTCCCAGTGATCAGGCTGCACTGAGGGATGTGCTGTAGTGTGTTGTACTTACATTCAGTTTCCCGCTCTGCCATGAAACCCTCCTTGCTGCTCCTATATCCCCTTCCGAACCCACTCAGTTGGCCTTGTGCCGCTACACTGTTTCAGCACTGGGATCCAAACGAGCTGACGCTGTATTCCCCCTCCACCTCTCTTCTAGACTAGCCACCGAGAAAATGCGGTCTTCCTGATAACCAGTAATGCTACAGAGTATTCAGTGGCGCTACAGTGGGGTGAACACTAAATACAGGAAGGGGAACGGCCAGATTGATACAGAAGGAGAGAAGAAAAACAGACGACCTCTCCCCCTGTCTCTGGGTGTCAGCCCCAAACACTCCTTACAAGCTTTCAACGGTATCTGCGTCCAGACATATTGTGCATGATCAGCTACCACTCCATTGTTTTTCTATGGGGCTGCCGGAGATAGCCAAGTGAAGGAGACAGAGCTGGAGTCGGAATTGGAGGCAGACAGTGGAAATATAAAGTCAAAAGTTTGGCTTACCAACTCCGAAGCCCTGGGAGGAGCATCAACCATGTGTAAGGGAGAAAACACACAGAAGTCTAAAAATAAAGCAGCTTTGTAAATGTTCAGATGAGTTTCATTAGACAGAAGTTCTGAGAGATCATATTAACCAACTTCTGGGACATAAAAGACTGGGGCTTTGGTCTTCCTTTCATTAGAATTACAGTTAATTCCACTAACAGACTTCACAGACATTAGCAGATAAAATAAAAGCACAAAAAAAAACTGCCCCACATAACTCTAATTGAAAGTTATCCTCTGCTGATGAGATCTTCATGTAAACAAGACAATATTAGATTATGCTTCTTTGTATCAATGATAGAGCTCAGCAGTCACTGGATTCATATAAACAGCGGACAAGTCACAAATTAACACAGGCTAGATAGATACCAGACTCCAGTTGCATAAAAAGTTCTCAAGGAAGTCAATAGGTGCAACGAGCGCCGGTCAACGAGACAGCTCCGTTACTCTGATCGCTCGTCCCTACACATTTTCATCACGTCAGCAGCACATCTAACTGTTTACACAGGGAGATGTGCTGCCGACAACAAAAATATTTTACACATTTAAAACGATACGATCAGCAGATGAACAAGCGTTTGCTCGTTCATCTGCTGATCGCTGTCCTGTTTACACAGGGCAATTATCGGGAACAAGCGTTCTGTGAAAGCTCGTTTGCCTGATAATTGACCAGTGTAAAAGGGCCTTAACCCCTTCCCGCTCCTTGACGTACTATTACGTCATGGCAGCTGTATCGTTCGCGCTCCATGCCGTAATAGTACGTCTCGGGAGTAACGGCCGTTTCGGCCGTCCTCCCGACACATACAGGAGCTGTGACGCTGCTGTCTTGTTCAGCAGCTGTCACAGCTCCTACAGCGGGGACCGATCGCTGTGTCCCCGCTGATTAACCCCTTAAAAGCCGCGTTCTATAGAGATCGCGGCTTTTTAGGGGTTAAGCTGCCATCGCCGGCCTGCTACGCGATAGCGGCCGGCGATGGTGACTATGGCAACCGGACACCAAACAATGGCGTCCGGCTATGCCACAGACGGAAGCCTAGTGGGTCCTGACAACGTCAGGACCCACTATGCTTGCTGTCAGTGAGTAGCTGACAGTTCTAATACACTGCACTACGCATGTAGTGCAGTGTATTAGAATAGCGATCAGGGCCTCCTGCCCTCATGTCCCCTAGTGGGACAAAGTAATAAAGTAAAAAAAAAGTTAAAAAAAGATGTGTAAAAATAATAAAATAAAAGATTTAAAAGTATTAAAAGTAAAAATCCCCCTTTTTCCCTTATCAGTCCTTTATTATTAATAAAAATATATAAACAAACAAATAAACTATACATAATTGGTATTGCCGCGTCCGTAACGGCCTGAACTACAAATTTATTTAGTTATTTATCCCGCACGGTGAACGCCGTAAAATAATAATAAACCGAACCACAATCACAATTCTTTGGTCACTTCACCTCCCAAAAAATGGAATAAAAAGAGATCAAAAAGTCGCATGTGCCTAAAAATGGTACTGATCGAAACTACAGTTCGTTACGCAAAAAATAAGTCCTCGCACGGCTTTATTGATTGAAAAATAAAAACGTTCTGGCTCTTAGAATAAGGTAACACCAAAAGTGAATGATTTTTTACAAAACGTATTTTATTGTGCAAACGCCATAAGACATAAAAAAAAACTATAAACATCTGGTATCGCCGTAATCGTATCGCCCGCAGAATAAAGTGAATATGTCATTTATAGCGCACGGTGAACGCTGTAAAAAAAAACGAAAAAAAAAAACAATCGTACAATTGCTGTTTTTTAGTCACCACGCCACCTAAAAATAGAATAAAAACTGATCAAAAAGCCGCATGCACCCCAAGAAAACTACAATGGATTCCTCAAGGGGTCTAGTTTCCAAATTGGGGTCACTTTTGGGGGGTTCCCAATGTTTTGGCACCACAAGACCTCTTCAAACCGGACATGGTGCCTAATAAAAAAGATGCTTCAAAATCCACTAGGTGCTCCTTTGATTCTGAGGCCGCTCCTTCAGTCCATTACCGCCCGAGGGCCACACGTGGGATATTTCTCAAAACGGCAGAATCTGGGCAATAAATATTGAGTTGCGTTTCACTGATAAATACTTTTGTGTTATAAAAAACATGGTATAAAGAGGATTTTCTGACAAAAAAAAAATGTAAATTTCACCTCTACTTTGCTCTAAATTTTTGTGACACACCTAAAGGGTTCATAAACTTTCTAAATGCTGTTGTGGATACTTTGAGGGGTCTAGTTTCTAAAATGGGGTGTTTGATAGGGGGTTCTAATATATGGGCCCCTCAAAGCAACTTCAGAACTGAACTGGAACCTAAAAAAATAAATAAATGAGGCAATACTTCGCTTCTTACATTATACTGATAATGAGCCGTGCCCACCCCGAGATGGCCCCAGTTTTGACCGTTTGTATAAACGGAGACCCCTATTAGACCGTTCCAGTGCCCGGTTTTCCCCAGCATACACCCCCGAGAAGTGTATTTCTATTGATGAGTCCCTGGTACATTTTAAAGGGAGGGTTCAATTCCGCCAGTACCTGCCGGGTAAGAGGGCAAGGTATGGCGTGAAGATGTATAAGCTGTGAGAGTGCATCAGGGTATACCTACAGGTTTAGGATATATGAAAGAAAGGCCACCCCCAAACCAGACTGCATCCTGGACTACAATAGGTACATGGGAGGGATGGACTTGTAAGATCAAGCCCTGAAGCCCTACAGCGCCATGCGGTGTGGTATAAGAAGCTGGCCGGGCACATCATACAGATGGCATTGTACAATGCGTACATGCTACGTCAATGTGCAGGCCAGACGGGAACTTTCCTGGAATTTCAAGAGGTGATTATCAAGAACCTAATCTTTAGGGACCAAGAAGGGGGGGCACCCAGTACTTCTGGAAGCGAGCCCACACGCATCGTACCAGGGCAACACTTTCCAGGAGAAGTTCCCCAAACTGGCAAGAAGGGAAAAAGTCAAAAGAGGTGCAAAGTCTGCTACAAGAGGGCGATAATGGATGACACAATATATCAATGTGACACGTGTCCCGAATAACCAGAGCTCTGTATGAAAGTGTTTTAAAATTTATCATACATCCCTTGGTTTATAATTTACCCCAATTTTACTTACCCTGATGCACTCCACACAGCTTATCCCCCCTCGTCTTTCCCCTCTGGGCCCTGCTGTGTGTCCAGGCAGCTGATAACAGCCACATGTAGGGTATTGCCATATCCGGGAGAACCCACATTACAGTTTATGGGGTGTAGGTCTCCGGTCAAAATGCTCACTACACCTCTAGATGAATGCCTTGAGGGTGTAGTTTTTAAAACGGGGTCACTTCTTGCGGGTTTCAACTGTACTGGTACCTCAGGGGCTTCTGCATACATGACTTCGCACTAGAAAATCCCCAGTAGGCCAAATGGTGGTCCTTTCCTTGAGCCCTCCCATGGGCCCAAACGGCAGTTTATCACAACAAATGGGGTATTGCGGCACTCAGAACAAATTGCGCAACAGAATGGGGTATTTTGTTTCTTGTGAAAATAAGAAATTTTTAGCTAAAATGACATATTATTGGAAAAAATATATTTTTTTTTAAATCCCAGCCCAATTCAAATTAGTTCTGTGAAGAAACTATGGAGTCTAAATGGTCACATTACCCATAAATGAATTCCTTGAGGGGTGTAGTTTCCAAAATGGGGTCACTTCTGGTGGGTTTCCATTGCTTTGATACCTCTGGGGCTCTGCAAATGCAACATGGCACCCGAAAACCAAACCAGCAAAATCTGTACTCCAAAGAACACACAGCGCTCCTTCCCTTCTGAGGCCTCCCATGGGCCCAAACGGCAGTTTATTGCCACAAATGGGGTATTGATGCACTCAGGAGAAATTGGGCAACAAAATTGAGTATTTTGTTCCCTGTGAAAATAAGAAATTTGGGTAAAAAATTACATCTTATTGGAAAAAATGTCATTTTTTTAATGTCACAGCCCAATTTAAATAGGTGCTGTGAAAAAACTGTGTGGTCAAAATGCTAACAACAATCATAAATTAATTCATTGAGGGGTGTAGTTTCCAAAATGGGGTCACTATTGGGGGATTCCTACTGTTTTGACACCTCAACACCTCTTCACACCTGGTATGCTGCCTAAAAATATATTCTAATAAAAAAGAGGACTCAAAATGCACTAGGTGCTTCTTTGCTTCTAGGGCTTGTGTTTTAGTCCACGAGCGCAGTAGGGCCACATGTGGGACATTTCTAAAAACTGCAGAATCTGGACAATACGTATTTAGTAGTATTTATCTGGTAAAACCTTCTGTGTTACAGGAAAAAAAATGAATAAAATTGAAATTCAGCAAGAAAAATGAAATTTGCAAATTTCACCTCCACTTTGCTTTAATTCCTGTGAAATGCCTGAAGGGTTAAAAAACTTTCTAACTGCTGTTTTGAATACTTTGAGGGGTCTAGTTTTTAAAATGGGGTGTTTTATCAGGGTTTCTAATACATAGGCCCCACAAAGCCACTTCAGAACTCAAGAGGTACCTTAAAAAAAAGGCTTTTGAAATTTTCTTAAAAATATGAGAAATTGCTGTTTATGTTCTAAGCCTTGTAAAGTCCAAGAAAAATAAAAGAATCGTCAAAAACCGATGCCAATCTAAAGTAGACATATGGGAAATGTGAACTAGTAACTATTTTGGGTGGTATAACCCTCTTTTTTACAAGCAGATGCATTTAAATTCTGAAAAATGCAATTTTTTCATAATTTTCTCTACATTTTGCAATTTTTCACCAATAAACACTGAATATATCGACCAAATTTTACCACGAACATGAAGCCCAATGTGTCACGAGAAAACAGTCTCAGAATCGCTTGGGTAGGTTTAAGCATTCCGACGTTATTACCACATAAAGTGAAATATGTCAGATTTGAAAAATGGGCTCTGAGCCTTAAGGCCAAAACTAGGCTGCGTCCTTAAGGGGTTAAAGAGGCTCTGTCACCAGATTTTGCAACCCCTATCTGCTATTGCAGCAGATAGGCGCTGCAATGTAGATTACAGTAACGTTTTTATTTTTAAAAAACGAGCATTTTTGGCCAAGTTATGACCATTTTTGTAGTTATGCAAATGAGGCTTGCAAAAGTCCAAGTGGGTGTGTTTAAAAGTAAAAGTCCAAGTGGGCGTGTATTATGTGCGGACATCGGGGCGTTTTTACTACTTTTACTAGCTGGGCGTTCTGACGAGAAGTATCATCCACTTCTCTTCAGAACGCCCAGCTTCTGGCAGTGCAGATCTGTGACGTCACTCACAGGTCCTGCATCGTGTCGGACACATAGGCACCAGAGGCTTCAGTTGATTCTGCAGCAGCATCGGCGTTAGCAAGTAAGTCGATGTAGCTACTTACCTGCAAACGCTGATGCTGCTGCAGAATCAACTGTAGCCTCTGTTGCCGATGTGTCCTCGCTCGTCTGACACGATGCAGGACCTGTGAGTGACGTCACAGCGTGATCTGGCAGAAGCTGGGCGTTCTGAAGAGAAGTGGATGATACTTCTCGTCAGAGCGCCCAGCTAGTAAAAGTATTAAAAACGCCCCGATGTACGCACATAATACACGCCCACTTGGACTTTTGCAAGCCTCATTTGCATAACTACAAAAATGGTCATAACTTGGCCAAAAATGCTCGTTTTTTAAAAATAAAAACGTTACTGTAATCTACATTGCAGCACCTATCTGCTGCAATAGCAGATAGGGGTTGCAAAATCTGGTGACAGAGCCTCTTTAAGTTCACACAGGGCAGATATGCTGCATAAAGGTACATAGCATATCCGCCCCGTCGGCCGCAGGGAATTCCGGCCGAAAAACGCACCAATTTGTAGTACAGCTTTTAGCCGGAATGTGAGCTGCGGAAAACAGAATGGGGAAAAAATAAATGTTCAGACTTACCCGCTGATGTCCTGCAGCCCAGCCTCCTGGGATGACGTTTCATCCCATGTGACCACAGCATCCTGTGATTGGCTGCAGAGGTCACGTGGGATGAAACATCATCCCAGGAGGCCTGCCTGGACGAAGAAGCACAAAATTATAAGATTCTTTTTTTTCTGAGTTTTTGTGGTGGAATCGTAGCTTTTCTGACGCAAAAATCGCAACAGCTTCTATTTGTTGCAGGTTTTACCTCCCCATTGAATTCAATGGGGAAAACCTGCAACAAAAAAAGTAGCGATTACGCAAATACAATTGACATGCTGCGGATTCAAAAAATGCACCGCAGGTCAAATTCTGAGCTGTTTTTCCACTTATAATTTCCGAAGTGTGGATGAGATTTGTTCAAATCTCATCCACTCTGCTGCTATTGTTGTATGCTACGGATTTTCTGAAACAAAATACGTTGTGGAAAATCTGTAGTATTTACGCTACGTGTGAACCCGGCCGAACAATATGGAATCGGGATCCTTTTTAGACAATGGCAGCAAAGAGCAAATTCAGATTCCAACATACGCACAGATTCCCACAAATACATACACACAAGTATACATACATGCACACTGTTACAAACAGAAATACATTAACATACATATACCTAAAGAGGCTCTGTCACCAGATTATCAAATCCCTATCTCCTATTGAATGTGATGGGCGCTGCAATGTAGATAACAGCAAAGTTTATTTTTTTAAACTATCATTTTTGCCCAAGTTATGAGCAATTTTATATTTATGCAAATGAGCTTTTCAATGGACAACTGCGCGTGTTTTCTCATTTTTCCAACTGGGCGTGTATTGTGTTTTTACCAACTGGGCGTGTATTGTGTTTTTACCAACTGGGCGTGTTTACTGGTTTTACCAACTGGGCGTTGTGAATGGAAGTGTATGACGCTGACAAATCAGTGTCATGACTTCTCATCGTTCCCACCCAGATTCTCTCACTGCAGACACACAGCGTGACGTCACCCACAGGTCCTTCAACCTTGGCGTCGGACAGAAAAGATACATCGGCTCCAGGCGTCCGAGGTTGTAATATGCTCGTCTCTAGGGAGTTTACTATGTTTACCTGCACACGGTGATGCTGCTGCAGATTCAACTGTACCCTCTGACGCCTGGAGCCGATATGTCTTCTCTCGTCCGACGCCAAGGTTGAAGGACCTGTGGGTGACGTCACACTGTGTGTCTGCAGTGAAAGAAGCTGGGTGGGAACGATGAGAAGTGTATGACGCTGATTTGTCAGCGTCATACACTTCTATTCACAATGCCCAGTTGGTAAAATCAGTAAACACGCCCAGTTGGTAAAAACACAATACACGCCCAGTTGGTAAAACGAGAAAACACGCCCAGTTGTCCATTGAAAAGCTCATTTGCATAAATATAAAATTGCTCATAACTTGGGCAAAAATGATCGTTTTAAAAAAAAAAAAAAATTTGCTGTTATCTACATTGCAGCACCGATCACATGCAATAGGAGATATGGATTTGATAATCTGGTGACAGAGCCTTACATTAAAGATACAACAGATTTTTTACATAAATTACAACTGATTGAGGCCAGTGGTCCTGTATTACTTGTATCATTTGATATTGTATCTCTATATACTAGTATTGAACACAATAGAGGTTTAAGGGCAATAGAGAAATGTCTCGCCAGCACCGGATGTGACCCAGGGTGTAGACGCTTCATCCTCCAGCTGTTGGAGCTGGTACTAAGGAAGAATTATTTTCTCTTTGGTGACCAGTTCTATTTACAGCTAAGGGGGACGGCGATGGGGTCCAACGTGGCCCCAACGTACGCGAACATCTTCATGTCCACCTTTGAGGAGGAGTATGTCTACACCTCCCCCCATATGGGTCACATCCGCTGCTGGTGGAGATTTATTGATGACATTTTTGTCATATGGGAAGGTGATAGGTTGGGTCTTGATCAGTTTTTGTTAGAACTTAACACTCATATTCCAGCTCTTCAATTTACCATGGTTTGTTCTGATCGAGAATTACAATTTTTGGACACTTTGGTACAATGGAAAGACGGAGTATTTTCCACAGATTTATTTGTGAAACCCACAGACAGAAATAATCTCCTTTTATATAGTAGTAACCATCCTAGACACATGATTGAGTCGTTACCATGGAGTCAATTATTGAGGGTAGATAGGATTGTGTCAGATACTACACAGAAACAAATTAGGTTGACTCAGATGTGTAATAAATTTAAGAAGAGAGGTTATCCTAGGAAACTTGTACAGAAACATAAGGATAGACTAGACAATAGTTTGGAATCCAATATTAAGGGTGTACAAGTTGAACGTATACCATTTATATCAACTTTTGGCAATTTGAGTGTTCGCATAGGTAACATTCTGCGAAAGAATTGGCCTATAGTGTCCAAGGGACATAATGAGATTGACACGTTGAGAATACCACCCATTATGTCATATCGGAGGACTAAGAATATCAGAGACACTCTGGTTAAGTCAGACGTGGGTAGTAGAAAGAAAAATACACAATTACTACTTTGCCCCCCCAAAAATGGTAATTTTCCCTGTCTGAATTGCTGCAATTGCAATAATATTGTGAAAGGGAATAGTTTTCAGCATCCACATACGGGGAGGGTCTTTAATATCAGACACAGATTTACATGCAATTCAGATTTCGTTGTATATATGATTACATGTCCTTGTTCATTGATTTACATAGGAGAGACAACTATGCCTGTTAAATTGAGAATTAATAAGCATAAAAGTACAATCAGAAAGAAAATGATGGAACTTCCATTACCAAGGCATTTTGTTGAAAAGAATCATCAGTTAAATCAATTGAGATTTAGGGTAATAGATTGTGTCCCGATACTCAGGAGGGGAGGGGATAGACAGAAGCTATTGAAAAAGAAAGAATTACGTTGGATCTTTGAGTTAGATTCCCTATACCCCAAAGGTTTGAATCTAGAATACAAGATAATTCCTGGACTCTGAAATCCCATTGCTGTTTTTAACATTTTTTTAATTTTAATATTGTACACTTGATGGGTGATTTCTGACACATTGTGTAGCATCTATTTTTTGCATCGTCTGGTATTCCTGAGGGTCTTGATATTTTTGGAATATTTCTTACAGATTTGAGTATGTTCGTGATGGAGGTTTATTCACCACACGCCAGCGGATTTATGATCAGAACGAAGATTATAGCGGTTCCTTTCATGTTGGCATCCATCTGTATTTTTTATGCAATGTTTTTCAGTATAGTGATTTTTTGATTGGGTGGGCTATGGTTGATGCTCTATCATCATTATATAAATCTCGTGTTCTGTGCGGTATAGGTGTCCGACATGATTTGTTGGACAGATATTACGAGCATTCCCTAGAAAGTCTTTTAATCACTTTGAGTGATTCGATTTATGTAGGCTAATTAACACTAAAGAGTATTTGATGACACTAACTTTTAGTGATTGATATCATGTAGTAATATGAACCTGATCCCTTCTCCTTCCGTCTGCCCTGTTCACATGTGACTTCACATCACGGAATGAAGGCGTTTTTATCATCATTATATAAATCTCGTGTTTTGTGCGGTATAATTGTCCAACATGATTTGTCGGACAGAAGTTACAAGCATCCCCTAGAAAGTTTTTGAATCACTTCGGTGATCCGATTTATGTAGGCGGTTTAACACTAAACAGTATTTGATGACATTAACTCCTAGGGATTGATATCATGTAGCAATATGAACCTGATCCCTTCTCCCTCCGTCTGCCCTGTTCACATGTGACTTATACAGAGTGAAGACGTTTTTAATTATTGAATTAATTTTGCCTCAAAATATACAGATATGGAGCTGCAGTATGATAGATTCTTGTTATGACTGAGGATGTCTTATATTTAACTTCTAGTGATTGATATCATGAAGTAATATGAACCTGATCCCTTCTCCCTCCGTCTGCCCTGTTCACATGTGACTTATACAGAGTGAAGACGTTTTTAATTATTGAATTAATTTTGCCTCTAAATATACAGATATGGAGCTGCAATATGATGGATTCCTGTTATGACTGAGGATGTCTTACATTTATACATACTTTGATCACTATTTTGGATCGAACGCTGGTCTTTATTTTTGCACAGCAGAGATGATTGATTGCTGAGCATGCACAGTAGAGCTCTGTGATCGTAGCTGGAACCTGGAGTGTGGTGAACTTTCCTCCTTCACTTTTCTATTGTAATAACAATGATTGATATATTATTGATGATGATGTATTAAAGATGTATTACACATTGTAGTTTTGCACGTTTTTGAAGATTATATAACTATTTGATGTATGTCATTAAGACTAATGTATGCTTCACCTGGGAGACCAGATTCACGATGTTCACTGGTTGGAATGGGCCATGTGATCATTTGTATTCACCCATTTATAACGATGTTTTTAGACATAATGTTAGGCTTGACAAAGACCCTTCACTCACTATGGGTCGAAACGTTGCTTGTCGTTTGTGGATGTCTTGACAATAAAACCACTTTGATGATTTGAAGACGTGTGCTGTTGTCCTACTACTTCTTTGGATATACATCGTGCTGGAGTGGGTTTGCCTGGCTTGACAGCGTGCACCGCACCATACTCGGGACTAGTGCTGCTTCAAAAATCTCCTTTTTTCTGATATCAAACCACAGAGGCGTGCACTTTTGGAGAATGAATCCGAATCCGCCCAGTGCTATGGGCTTGATTTCCCGAGATACTACCGCACTTTCTAGTGCATCAACTTTACAAGGTATGTCAAAGACATTCGCATACAGCAATGAGGATGCGTTAAGGATTGTACAGAGTGCAACTTATGATTCAGCGTTTTTAAGTACTCCATCAATGGATGCCTTGAAGAGGCAATATGAAAGTGAAGCTAAAAGAAAGATTTCACTGGAGTTACATCTATCCACATTATTGGAGTACTACAAGGCACAGAGAATCCCCAGAGGCTTAAGATCACATTTACGCCCGAATCTGTTTCCTAATAATGAGTACTTCTGTACGAAGTTTGAACACATATCTAATAAATATGCCTTCGATTTAATACTTCTCAATGTGGAATATCTACAATCAGAAATTGCATTGATTGAAAATAAATTGAAGGAAGTTGAAGTGTCAATTGTCCAATCTTCCAATGAGCTAATTTTTGGTTCTCTTAAGGAGAAAATCTCCATGAATTTGGATAGAGTGAAGACCGAGATAGAGAGAACGAAAAGAGATAAATGGCATCGGGATTTGGAGGACTATCGCAATGGTAAAATCTACAATTGGCAAAATATGAATTCATATGGTCCTTCCCAGAGGCGGAGAAAACCGAGGAAATTGGGGAGTGGCAACCTGTTATACACTACCGGTGATTCTGATTCAACCGATGACGCCAATCATGCACCTTTTTTAGACAAAGGTCCACTTGGAAGTATGGACGGTCTAGGAGGGGTGGACGGAAACACCAACGGCAACGTAAGAGGCCGATTTCGTTCGAGATCGAGACCCCCAATGAGGAGGAACCCTCCAAGAACGAAAATATAGTGGTAAATATCTCATCTATAGACCTCACGAATGACCAACTTCAGGTGTTACAGAAGGGTCTTTCATTTTGTCTTGATACTGATGTTGATTGGTTCCAATTGGATCTTGATCTTAAAAGTTTTTTTAGACGTCTGAACCTTAAAGTAATGTTTTCCAAAGATAATGTTACTGTCTGTGAGAAAAGTGATTCTGATTGTATGTTTCAGTCTAGCAAATTGGGTCTTAGACCAACTAGCTCATATATGCCTCCCTCTAGCCCGATTATTGATACGTTTTCAAAGATTGTGTTAGATGAGATTAAATCATTAAAAGAGAGTACTATACATGATAGAAGGGGTAATTTGAATCTTACAAATAAGGAAAGGAAGGCTTTAAAGGAACTTATGAATAATAAGGAGATTACCATAAAGCAGGCCGATAAAGGTGGAGCCACGGTCATTTTGGACAGTAGTAAATATGAGTCAGAGATTTATAGTCAATTGGCAGATAGTGAGATATATCAATTGTTACCTAGAGACCCCAAGTTAGAGCTATTGAAAGAGATCAAAGGTATTATTGATGTTGCAGTGGAACAGGGTATTATTGACCAACAATTGGGGAAGTTTCTGAAGGTGGAGGAACCAATTACTCCGATATTATATACACTACCTAAGATTCACAAAAATCTCCATGCCCCCCCAGGCAGACCAATTGTGTCGGGGAGGGGTTCAATTTTTAATAATATTGCAATCTTCCTTGACAAAATCCTGAGAGAACATGTTTTGAAGGCCTCGTCTTACATTAAAGATACAACAGATTTTTTACATAAATTACAACTGATTGAGGCCAGTGGTCCTGTATTACTTGTATCATTTGATATTGTATCTCTATATACTAGTATTGAACACAATAGAGGTTTAAGGGCAATAGAGAAATGTCTCGCCAGCACCGGATGTGACCCAGGGTGTAGACGCTTCATCCTCCAGCTGTTGGAGCTGGTACTAAGGAAGAATTATTTTCTCTTTGGTGACCAGTTCTATTTACAGCTAAGGGGGACGGCGATGGGGTCCAACGTGGCCCCAACGTACGCGAACATCTTCATGTCCACCTTTGAGGAGGAGTATGTCTACACCTCCCCCCATATGGGTCACATCCGCTGCTGGTGGAGATTTATTGATGACATTTTTGTCATATGGGAAGGTGATAGGTTGGGTCTTGATCAGTTTTTGTTAGAACTTAACACTCATATTCCAGCTCTTCAATTTACCATGGTTTGTTCTGATCGAGAATTACAATTTTTGGACACTTTGGTACAATGGAAAGACGGAGTATTTTCCACAGATTTATTTGTGAAACCCACAGACAGAAATAATCTCCTTTTATATAGTAGTAACCATCCTAGACACATGATTGAGTCGTTACCATGGAGTCAATTATTGAGGGTAGATAGGATTGTGTCAGATACTACACAGAAACAAATTAGGTTGACTCAGATGTGTAATAAATTTAAGAAGAGAGGTTATCCTAGGAAACTTGTACAGAAACATAAGGATAGACTAGACAATAGTTTGGAATCCAATATTAAGGGTGTACAAGTTGAACGTATAAAATTTATATCAACTTTTGGCAATTTGAGTGGTCGCATAGGTAACATTCTGCGAAAGAATTGGCCTATAGTGTCCAAGGGACATAATGAGATTGACACGTTGAGAATACCACCCATTATGTCATATCGGAGGACTAAGAATATCAGAGACACTCTGGTTAAGTCAGACGTGGGTAGTAGAAAGAAAAATACACAATTACTACTTTGCCCCCCCAAAAATGGTAATTTTCCCTGTCTGAATTGCTGCAATTGCAATAATATTGTGAAAGGGAATAGTTTTCAGCATCCACATACGGGGAGGGTCTTTAATATCAGACACAGATTTACATGCAATTCAGATTTCGTTGTATATATGATTACATGTCCTTGTTCATTGATTTACATAGGAGAGACAACTATGCCTGTTAAATTGAGAATTAATAAGCATAAAAGTACAATCAGAAAGAAAATGATGGAACTTCCATTACCAAGGCATTTTGTTGAAAGGAATCATCAGTTAAATCAATTGAGATTTAGGGTAATAGATTGTGTCCCGATACTCAGGAGGGGAGGGGATAGACAGAAGCTATTGAAAAAGAAAGAATTACGTTGGATCTTTGAGTTAGATTCCCTATACCCCAAAGGTTTGAATCTAGAATACAAGATAATTCCTGGACTCTGAAATCCCATTGCTGTTTTTAACATTTTTTTAATTTTAATATTGTACACTTGATGGGTGATTTCTGACACATTGTGTAGCATCTATTTTTTGCATCGTCTGGTATTCCTGAGGGTCTTGATATTTTTGGAATATTTCTTACAGATTTGAGTATGTTCGTGATGGAGGTTTATTCACCACACGCCAGCGGATTTATGATCAGAACGAAGATTATAGCGGTTCCTTTCATGTTGGCATCCATCTGTATTTTTTATGCAATGTTTTTCAGTATAGTGATTTTTTGATTGGGTGGGCTATGGTTGATGCTCTATCATCATTATATAAATCTCGTGTTCTGTGCGGTATAGGTGTCCGACATGATTTGTTGGACAGATATTACGAGCATTCCCTAGAAAGTCTTTTAATCACTTTGAGTGATTCGATTTATGTAGGCTAATTAACACTAAAGAGTATTTGATGACACTAACTTTTAGTGATTGATATCATGTAGTAATATGAACCTGATCCCTTCTCCTTCCGTCTGCCCTGTTCACATGTGACTTCACATCACGGAATGAAGGCGTTTTTATCATCATTATATAAATCTCGTGTTTTGTGCGGTATAATTGTCCAACATGATTTGTCGGACAGAAGTTACAAGCATCCCCTAGAAAGTTTTTGAATCACTTCGGTGATCCGATTTATGTAGGCGGTTTAACACTAAACAGTATTTGATGACATTAACTCCTAGGGATTGATATCATGTAGCAATATGAACCTGATCCCTTCTCCCTCCGTCTGCCCTGTTCACATGTGACTTATACAGAGTGAAGACGTTTTTAATTATTGAATTAATTTTGCCTCAAAATATACAGATATGGAGCTGCAGTATGATGGATTCTTGTTATGACTGAGGATGTCTTATATTTAACTTCTAGTGATTGATATCATGAAGTAATATGAACCTGATCCCTTCTCCCTCCGTCTGCCCTGTTCACATGTGACTTATACAGAGTGAAGACGTTTTTAATTATTGAATTAATTTTGCCTCTAAATATACAGATATGGAGCTGCAATATGATGGATTCCTGTTATGACTGAGGATGTCTTACATTTATACATACTTTGATCACTATTTTGGATCGAACGCTGGTCTTTATTTTTGCACAGCAGAGATGATTGATTGCTGAGCATGCACAGTAGAGCTCTGTGATCGTAGCTGGAACCTGGAGTGTGGTGAACTTTCCTCCTTCACTTTTCTATTGTAATAACAATGATTGATATATTATTGATGATGATGTATTAAAGATGTATTACACATTGTAGTTTTGCACGTTTTTGAAGATTATATAACTATTTGATGTATGTCATTAAGACTAATGTATGCTTCACCTGGGAGACCAGATTCACGATGTTCACTGGTTGGAATGGGCCATGTGATCATTTGTATTCACCCATTTATAACGATGTTTTTAGACATAATGTTAGGCTTGACAAAGACCCTTCACTCACTATGGGTCGAAACGTTGCTTGTCGTTTGTGGATGTCTTGACAATAAAACCACTTTGATGATTTGAAGACGTGTGCTGTTGTCCTACTACTTCTTTGGATATACATCGTGCTGGAGTGGGTTTGCCTGGCTTGACAGCGTGCACCGCACCATACTCGGGACTAGTGCTGCTTCAAAAATCTCCTTTTTTTTGCTGACAAATCAGTGTCATGACTTCTCATCGTTCCCACCCAGATTCTCTCACTGCAGACACACAGCGTGACGTCACCCACAGGTCCTTCAACCTTGGCGTCGGACAGAAAAGATACATCGGCTCCAGGCGTCCGAGGTTGTAATATGCTCGTCTCTAGGGAGTTTACTATGTTTACCTGCACACGGTGATGCTGCTGCAGATTCAACTGTACCCTCTGACGCCTGGAGCCGATATGTCTTCTCTCGTCCGACGCCAAGGTTGAAGGACCTGTGGGTGACGTCACACTGTGTGTCTGCAGTGAAAGAAGCTGGGTGGGAACGATGAGAAGTGTATGACGCTGATTTGTCAGCGTCATACACTTCTATTCACAATGCCCAGTTGGTAAAATCAGTAAACACGCCCAGTTGGTAAAAACACAATACACGCCCAGTTGGTAAAACGAGAAAACACGCCCAGTTGTCCATTGAAAAGCTCATTTGCATAAATATAAAATTGCTCATAACTTGGGCAAAAATGATCGTTTTAAAAAAAATAAAAAATTTGCTGTTATCTACATTGCAGCACCGATCACATGCAATAGGAGATATGGATTTGATAATCTGGTGACAGAGCCTCTTTAAGTACATGGGCATATACACGCACGCACGGGCCTTATAAGAACTCTTAACTTTAACCCCTGGATTTCTGCACTTTTTACCAGTGCAAGTAAAAATAGCCGAAGTACTGTCTGTACAAGCAGGGAGTACTTCAGGAGGACCACAGGAGTGAGCACACTGTGGAGGACAGGAAAAAATCTGGATTCACAGCAGAGGAGTAAAGTATACAGATTTTACATAGCAGCTGTTAACACATAATTTGTTTATTGGGGAATTGCCACTTAGCAACGGGGGCAGAGAGCTAAATGAACTGGTTGCCAAGCCAAAGATGTTTACTATACTATAGTATCAAGTTATAAATCAACCAATGAAGAAATCATTTATGGCGAAAAAAAAAAAAAAATGATGTCGACCCTAGGTGAACTGAGATTTTCCTGCACCTATAGTAGCAGGGCTGCAGGCACAGGGAATTGATATTCATTCACCCTAATCATTACTGTTTCTAGATGCATCTGCTGATTGGTTAAAGGGGTTGTCTATGGTTAGAAAAACATGGCTGCTTTCGTCCATAAAGAGCGCCACGCTTATCCATGGGATGTATCCAGTATTGCAGATCACGGTTTTTGAATAAAAGCCTCCATGTTTTTTCTCAACCTATTTAAGTGCGGGCCAGAGGTGCGACGCGTATCTATCTGACATTTATGACATATCATGTGGATATCCTCAGAAAAAGTATGGTTGAAGAGCAGCACACGTCTCCCAAGCAGGCTTGAGAAAGACCCTCCACTTGACACGGGTCGAAACGTTGCCATTTTTTACTGGATGTTTGACCAATAAAATAACATATTGATTGAAATTTAGGAGACGTGTGCTGCTGTTCAACCATGCTTTTTCTGAGGATTACATTACATCAGACTGGGTTTGTCTGATTTTACAGCGTGACACCGCTCCTGATATCGGGATTTGTGCTGCTTCAAATCAATAAATATCCTTCATGGGTAAACCCCTTTAACTTTTTCAGAAATTTCTGCTACAGTAGTTTTTCTATGGCAATGGACCAGTTATTCTATGTTTTGCTCCCTATACTCATTAAGCCGGTCGCCGTTTTGGAGATGCCTTGACCCAGTTGTCTAGCCATCACCGTTTGGCCTTTGTCAAGGTCACTCACATCCTTACATTTGCTAATTTTTCCTGCCTCCAACACATCAACGTCAAGAATTGACTGTTCACACGCCACTTAATATATCCCATCTCTTGACAGGCGCTATTATAACAAGATAATCAGTGCTATTAACTTTGTCAGTGGTCTTAATGTTATGGCAGAACAGTGCATATGTTGTGTCAAATGTTAATTTGGATGACAGTGTTGCCCTCGAAGTAGAAAAACAGTTGTCACGAAGGGTCTGTGGACCCACTGGGCCGTACCACCTTGGCGGTAAGGCAGCTGGCCAACAGGGCTCAGGTCAATGTCTATAGTTCGTATAGGTACCTGTGGCAGCTCAGACAGCAGCAGGGCAGGCTCCGCTTGGACTAGGCAGCAGGTAGACGTCAGGCGAGGTGAAGCAGGTCAGACGTGGGATACGACTTTGGCACAGCACAGTGCTCGACTAGGATAGTATGGAATACAGGGAACAGGAAAAGGGAAACACTAGGAGGCCATCACATAGACATAGGAAACTTCGGAAACATCAAAACGCTCAGGCATTGAAGCAGGGGACTGGAGCCCTCTTATAGTCGAGGGTACTCACGGGTTCAAGTTCATCAGAAGTCCGGTGCGCGCGCTGCCCCATTAAGAGCAGGCACGAGCGTGCGCGCGCACCCTACGGTATCTGGCTGAGGTGAGTGGACGTGAGCGCTGGCGTCTCCTGAGGAGGAGGCTGGGGCCAGCGCTTGCCGTATCGTGGCTGCGGCTGTCAGGAGGAAATTGCAGATGACGGCCCGTTGCCACGGACATTACAGTATCCCCCCTCTTACGCCCCTCTTCTAGGGACCAGAGCAAGAGAGAAACTTTTTCAGAAGAGTAGGAGCATTGAGGTTCTCCTCTGGCTCCCAGGACCTCTCTTCAGGACCAAACCCCCTAATATCAACCAAATAAAAAGTTTTTCCTCTCACTTTCTTGGTGTCCAAGATCTCCTTAACCTCAAAGGTGTCCGAAGGGCGGATGGAGGCAACCGAGTAGTCTTGGTATAGTGGTTCAGAACCACCGGTTTCAGGAGGGAGACATGGAAGGAGTTGGGGATCCTGGGGGTAGGAGGCAGCCGAAGCTTGTAGGCGACTGGGTTGATCTGCTGCAGGATCTCGACTGGTCCGAGGGAGCAAATTTGCACGACAGCACCCTTAGTCGGATATTCCTAGAAGACAGCCAGACCTTTGTGCCAGGAAGAAATTGAGGAGGTTCTCTTCTCCTTGTGTCAGCCTTCCGTTTCATGCAGGTGACTGCCATTGGGATGGAGGATCGAGTCTGCTGCCAGATCTGCAGGAAGTCTCTGAAAGCGGAGTCAGCCACTGGTACCTCGGAAGTATCGTGCACCGGGAGATGAATTTGTGGGTGCTGGCTGTAGACAATGAAGAATGGTGCATTCCTTGAAAACTCGCTGGTGTGATTATTGTAGGAGAATTGAGCCCATGGGAGCAACTGCACCCAGTCATCATGCTGCTTGGAGATGAAGTGGCGTAGGTAGTTCTCCACGATCTGATTGATCCTCTCGACCTGACCATTGGACTAAGGATGGTAGGCTGAGGAAAAGTCCAATTTCACACCGAGGAGTCCACAGAGGGCTCTCCAGAACTTCGAGGTAAACTGAACCCCCCGATCAGACACAATATGCTGCGGCAAGCCGTGCAGACGGAAGATGTGTTGGATGAACAGCTTGGGCAGCTGAGAAGCAGAAGCAAGACTGGTCAGAGGAACGAAGTTGGCGATCTTTGAAAATCGGTCCACCACCACCCAGACAGCA